>NC_064614.1:700821506-701124537 GCF_023898315.1 Schistocerca nitens | reverse complement strand
AATGAAATGTAGTCGAATTAAGTCGGGTGATGCTGCGGGAATTAGATTAGGAAATGAGACACTTAAAGTGGTAAAGGAGTTTTGCTATTTGGGGAGCAAAATAACTGATGATGGTCGAAGTAGAGAGGATATAAAATGTAGACTGGCAATGGGAAGGAAAGCGTTTCTGAAGAAGAGAAATTTGTTAACATCGAGTATTGATTTAAGTGTCAGGAAGTCGTTTCTGAAAGTATTTGTATGGATTGTAGCCATGTATGGAAGTGAAACATGGACGATAAATAGTTTAGACAAGAAGAGAATAGAAGCTTTCGAAATGTGGTGCTACAGAAGAATTCTGAAGATTAGATGGGTAGATCACATAACTAATGAGGAGGTATTGAATAGAATTGGGGAGAAGAGGAGTTTGTGGCACAGCTTGACTAGAAGAAGGGATCGGTTGGTAGATGTTCTGAGGCATTAAGGGATCACCAATTTAGTGCAGGATGGCAGCGTGGAGGGTACAAATCGTAGAGGGAGACCAAGAGATGAATACACTAAGCAGATTCAGAAGGATGTAGGCTGCAGTAGGTACTGGAAGATGAAGAGGCTTGCACATGATAGAGTAGCATCGAGAGCTGCATCAAACCAGTCTCAGGACTGAAGACCACAACAACAACAACAAGTGATATGTGTATCAAGTTTTGTTAAAATCGGTCGCCGGCCGCGGTGGTCTCGCGGTTCTAGGCGCGCAGTCCGGAACCGTGCGACTGCTACGGTCGCAGGTTCGAATCCTGCCTCGGGCATGGATGTGTGTGATGTCCTTAGGTTAGTTAGGTTTAATTAGTTCTAAGTTCTAGGGGACTAATGACCACAGCAGTTGAGTCCCATAGTGCTCAGAGCCATTTGAACCATTAAAATCGGTCCAGTGGTTTTAGGAACAGATGTGGTGTACACCCATTTATCCCATTTTTCTAATATCTATTGATTAGTGCAACCGTTTTGATATTTGACCGTACGGAAGTCAGGTATTTTAGTTTTTTACAACCTCAGAGAAAAAAATCGAATCTACGATACTCACAATCGCGTTTAATCCTGTAAAAAGGTCTTCAGTATCAAAAGTGTCACACGTAAAGCATGTTACGCAATATCATTCTTCATGAACACCGCATAGATGTACCCTTCTGAAGATCGGCGCAGTTGCCCTACATCAGTAATATCCTAATTAAAAAGGAATTTTCATTAAGATCTGAGTTACAATGAAAGTCCGCGGAGATAAAATATCTTCAGGTGTTGGGAGACCTCCTATGATAGTTGGCTCAGTGCTACGTCAGAAGGTCTGCCGCATCTGACTAAGTCTGAAATACGACAAAAGTTTCTGACGAGTCGGCTTTTTGTAAATACGCAGAGGTAAACAGATTAGCAAAAGACAGAAAGCGCTGGGGGAGGGAGGGCTGCACTAAGCCGGTGAGAGCGCTGATGAAATTAAAAGAATAGGGAAGTAGGTGGGTGGGCTGGGTAAGTGGGAGATCGAGAGAGAAAATAAAATTCATCTCCCTGAAGTTTTTATGGAACGGCAGGTCCGCAGCGTTACAATTAATCATTTTACTGGGTGTCTTTCGCAAAGCATATTCTAGGGAACATGTTATGAGTTAAAATACAAACGCAAGTAAATAATAAATTTATATTTCGTGCTCAGTATTCTGCAAATGACAGGTTCCGATGTAAAAAGTTATCACCTCAGCCATTACTGCAAGTGCTGCAATTTAACGCGGTGGATGTGTCTAGAAGAGTATAGCCTAAATTAGTATCGTAACATCGATGACTTCAAGGAGACAATACTGTCCACGAGTAGGCACATTGTCACAAAGAACATAGTGCTAGCACGAAGTTAAGCGAGAGACAGAACTCAACGTATTGCAGAAGATGCAATGCTGATATTTTATATTGACGGAAATTAAAAGGGTTAAACTGTGAAATATCTTTATGAAACTGTATTTATTTTGTTTATTTATTAATTGGTTATTTAGCCTGACCAGATTAGCCTGTCTTACATCCGACCAGGAACATGATAATAAAAAAAATATTACGTAACAGTCACAATTATAATAATTTCCTTTCTTAATAAAATTGATAATTGGTGATAACAATAATAATAATAATAATAATAATAATAATAATAAATAATAACAATGGTGATAAAATAATGGAATAATTAAGAAAGATATTAATTAGTTTTTACAAACAAACTGAATAATAATAATTTCCATTATTAAGAAAAGAATAATTAGCAGTAATAATACTAATAACAATAATAATAATAAAATAATGGAGGCATTGAGAATGATATTAATGAGTTTAACACTTTTGAAGCCTTGTTTGGTATCAGAGAAGTTGAAGTGATAATGAAAGAGGAGGAGATTCAAATGAAAGTGAAGTGGTTGCTAGCAAAAAAGAGAATTTCAATAGAGATCTCTGTAGACAAGTTGAGGGAAAAGTGGTGGCGGAAGAGGGTTGACGAGAGTGAACTGCAAGAAAAGATGGCTGTTGTGGTAGAAGGTGGGCCATTAGCTGTCTTTTGAAGTTTGAAACGATTATAATTCTCTAATATTTTGAGGAATATTGTTCCAAAGTCGAGTTCCTGATACAGAAAATGATTTAGAGAAGCTGACAGTGTTGTGTAGAGGCACAGAGAGGATTTTTTGTTGTTAGGAACGAGTACTTCCTCTGTATTGTTCGGCAGTAGTCTAAGGGTTGAAGATAAATGGGAAGAATCGTTTGAGAGGGGTATTCAAAAAATACGGGTTATGATAATCTCTATGCTTGTCGGAACGTAACCATGGTAATTGTTCATTGGCAGGAGTGATATGGACGAAATAGCATACATCACAAATTTGTCGCACACAAGCATTCTTCGCCAGTTCCAGCCGACTGGAGTACTCATTCGAAAGTCCTTGGTGAATAGAATCACTGTAATAAAGAATGGTGAGTATTACTGATTTTACGAGCTTCTTGTTAAGATTGAGAGGAAATACATTTTTATATCTCTGTAATGAATGAAGTGATGCTGACGTTTTCTTGTAGACTGCTGTAGTGTGTTCATTTCAGTCTAGGTGACTGTCCACGATCATCCCCTAATTCTTTGCAGAAGAAGGAAAGGCGATTTCTATGCTGTTTAGAACTAATGGTGGAAGACATCCTCTGAACTGAGGAGCAATTAGTGTTTTGCGAGCGACTAAGATAGCCTGCGTTTTAGATTTTCGTCACATAACGGTATTAAACGATTAACCTGCCCTTCCATTCGGACCTGATACCCATCACATTATCCAGTGAAACCCACGTAAACGACCGAGCGAGGTGGCGCAGTGGTTAGCACACTGGACTCGCATTCGGGAGGACGACGGTTCAATCCCGTCTCCGGCCATCCTGATTTAGGTTTTCCGTGATTTCCCTAAATCACTTCAGGCAAATGCCGGGATGATTCCTTTGAAAGGGCACGGCCGATTTCCTTCCCCATCCTTCCCTCACCCGAGCTTGCGCTCCGTCTCTAATGACCTCGTTGTCGACGGGACGTTAAACACTAATCTCCTCCTCCTCCTCCTCCACGTAAACGGATGCACTCTTGTCTTAACTGTCACGTAGAAACAAACACCCTCCGAATGTCATCTTGAAAACTTATTTTGCCGTGCTTGATACTCAGCAAGCGGTGTCAGTTCATGAAGACTGCTGGTTGTGGACTGCTGTAACGTACACGTCTTCCTGTCGCCTCCTAGACGTTCTACATGTGTGACAAAACAGGCGACCGAGTCGGCGCATGGGGGATTCGCACGTTCCTCAAGGCGTTGTGGTGTCAATTGCGCTTTGGGGTCCTACGTCATCACGCTGGAACATGCCATTTGGTACCATGATGATGAAGGGCGTCACTACAGAGTTTACTAGTCTTGTCACATTCCAACGTCCGCCCTTCAAACAATTACCATAGAATCTGAGGTCCCTGGGCCCCTTCACCTTTGCCCGCATCTCGTGGTCGTGCGGTAGCGTTCTCGCTTCCCACGCCCGGGTTCCCGGGTTCGATTCCCGGCGGGGTCAGGGATTTTCTCTGCCTCGTGATGGCTGGGTGTTGTGTGCTGTCCTTAGGTTAGTTAGGTTTAAGTAGTTCTAAGTTCTAGGGGACTTATGACCACAGCAGTTGAGTCCCATAGTGCTCAGAGCCATTTGAAACCCCTTCACCTTTGCGCTGAACGTCCCACCTGACCTAACACTGTACCACGCAAGTCTCTGTTGTGTGTGGTATGATGTAAACAACAGATTCGAGCTCAAGATCTCGCCCGACCTTCCAGTAGTGTGTTCCCGACTGTTGTTATGACAGTCTGTCTATAAAGTTTGCCCAGAGTTCAGTTATTGTGCTCTATCTGTTCGGCAGAGCCAGTGTGTCAACACTAAGGTCTTCCTGTAGACGAATTCTTCTCAAATGATCTGTGCCTACTCCCTTTGCCACACTTGTGCAGTGTCCATCTCGTCACCAGCTGGTCTGCAGTCGTTGTGATACAAACAACTGTCTTTGCGATCTGTCGGTATGATGTTCGTATGACACTCAAGTCAAAGATGGCGGTAAGTTGAACGTCTGTGTCCTTTAGACACGCTGAGTGAGAAGTTCAACAGTAGTATTGGGCACAGCTACCCACCCGTTTAGCCGAGCGGTCTAACGCACTGCTTCCCAAGTGGGAAGGAGCGCTTGGTCCCTGGAACGAATCCGCCCGGCGGACTTGTGTTGAGGTCCGGTGAGTCGGCCAGTCTGTGGATGGCTTTTAGGCGGTTTTCCATCTGACTCGGCGAATGCGGGCTGGTTCCCCTTATTCCACCTCAGCTACACTATGTCGGCGATTGCTGCGCAAACAAGTTTTCCACGTACGCGTACACCTCCATTACTCTACTACGCAAACATAGGGGTTACAATCCTCTGGTGTGAGACGTTCCCTGGGTCCACCGGGGCCCGAACCGCACAATAACCCTGGGTTCGGTGTGGAGCGGCGGAGGGGTGAAGTGGAATGCAGTAGTCGTCGTGGGGTTGTGGACCACTGCAGCTGCGGCGGGGACGAAGCCTCTCCGTCGTTTCTAGGTCCCCGGTTACCATACAATACAATACAATGCAATACAATACAACTGGGCACAGCTAATGGTGATCACGTACTCACACCATTCACGATTTATACGAAAGACTTTTTTCTCTAGTGAATATAAGCTCGCATATGAGTAAAATTTTAATCAACATGTCCTACGGTGAGTTTTTTCTCATACGGTCACACGTTGAAAGATGAGCTTCTGCTTCACTTACGAACTATCTAAGTGAAATGGATGTAGGTCTTTTTGTAAAAGATGATCAAATTGAGGAGCCTTAAAATTCAAGAATACTTATAATCAATACAGATATTTTACGGATAGTTTTGTCAGAGGTGGAATATAACTACTTTTTCTTGTGCCTTTGGTCCCCATCGGCGCAGGGTCGGCATGGTTAGTTTAAGGGGTGGCCGGATGTCCTTCCTGTCGTCACTCCGTTACCCCCCGGGACTGAGTGCGTTCATCCCAACTGTCTGCGTGTGTTGTTAGTGAAATGTAACTGATGGAGAAGGGGGCCAGCGTTAGTGTCAGCTCGGTATTCGCCTAGTGCAATTAAAATTCAAGATAAAAGGATATCAATGATACGGTTCGCTAATGACATTGCTATCCTGAGTGAAAGGGAAAAAGAATTACATGATCTGCTAAACGGAATGAACAATCTAATGAGTACAGAATGTGGATTGAGAGTAAATCTAAGAAAGGCGAAAAAAATAAGAAGTAGCAGAAGTGGAAAAGCGAGAAACTTAACATCAGGATTGATGGTCACGAAGTAGATTAGGTCAAGGAATTCAGCTACCTAGGCAGTTAAATAACCAATGACGGACGGAGGAAGGAGGACATCAAAAGCAGACTAGTAATGGCAAAAAGAGCATTCCTGGCCAAGTGAAGTCTACTAGTGTCAAACATAGGCTTTAATTTGAGGAAGAAATTTCTGAGAATGTACGACTGAAGTACAGCATTGTATGGTAATGAAACTTTGACTGTGGGAACAGGAACACAAGCATTTGAGATGTGGTGCTAGAGGCAAAAGGCGAAAATTTGGTGGACTGATAAGGTAATGAATGAGGAGAATCTGCGCAGAATCGGAGAGGAAAGGAATATGAAGAAAAGACAGATAAGGAGAAGGGATGGGATGATAAGACATCTGTTAAGACATCAGGAAATGACTTCCATGGTACTAGAGGGAGCTGCGGAGGGTAAAACTTTAGAAAAAGACAGAGATTGGAATACATCTAGCAGATAGTTGAGGACGTAAGTTGCAAGTGCTGCTCTGAGATGAAGAGGCTGGCCTAGGAGAGGATTTCGTGGCGGGCCGCATCACACCAGTCAGAAAACTGACGACTAAAAACAAAAAAATTCGCTTAGTGGGCTGTAGGAAACGGGCTAAAAACTACACCCAGGCTGGCCGGCACATCGACCCTTCTCGTTAATCCGCCTGGTGGATTCGATCCGTGTCCGGCGTACTGCCCCGTTCCGGAAGCGGCGCTTAACACGGCTCAGCTATACGGGGGTGTGGGGGGAGGAGGCATGGGGGGGGGAGGGGGATGGTGTCACGCTGGAATACGACAATTTGTGAAACAGCCTGGGATTAAAATGGTGATCCCGCGATTAGCGATTTCAGCCATTTTCTGTAGGCATAGTTCCGCGTAGCTTTCGATTTGACATCGTTTGGACGGTTGCATTTTACACAGCTTTGTGGTAGGCCACAAACGTGCAGAACCCATACACGGTGGTAACAAAATACTGTTCGAGATACGGAAGAGGGAGGCGACTGATGAGTTGGCGTGTAGGGAGTGTATGTATCTAGAGGCGCGTTCCTGGGAATCGGGCGGCGGAAGCGTCGCGTGGTTGAGGAGTGAGTGTGCCGACGATAGCGGGGCGCCGCGGCTGCTCGCGTGTGTAGCGTCAGCTCCGCTTATCGGCGCCCACCGGCAGCTGACAACTAACTCTTTGTTCCTCCTGCTGGCGCCCACACCTTCTTCCCGCTCTCCCGGTACCGAAGGTAACATAACTCGCTTTCGAGAATAGGCAGAAAACTGCTATGATGATAATTTACACTACTGGCCATTAAAATCGCTACACCACGAAGATGACGTGTTACAGACGCGAAATTTAACCGACAGGAAGAAGATGCTGTGATATACAAATGATTAGCTTTTCAGAGCATTCACACAAGGTTGACGCCGGTGGCGACACCTACAACGTGCTGACGTGAGAAAAGTTTCGAACCGATTTCTCATACACAAACAGCAGTTGACCGGCGTTGCCGCGTGAAACGTTGTTGTGATGCCTCGTGTAAGGAGGAAAAATGCGTACCATCACGTTTCCGACTTCGATAAAGGTCGGATAGTAGCCTATCGCAATTGCGGTTTATCGTATCATCGCTGCTCGCGTTGGTCGAGATCCAATGACTGTTAGCAGAATACGGAATCAGTGGGTTCAGGAGGGTAATACGGAACGCCGTGCTGGATCCCAACGGCCTCGTATCACTAGCAGTCGAGATGACAGGCACCTTATCCGCATGGCTGTAACGGATCGTGCAGACACGTCTCGATCCCTGAGTCAACAGGTGGGGACGGTTGCAAGACAACAACCATCTACACGAACAGTTCGACGACGTTTGCAGCAGCATGAACTATCAGCTCGGAGACCATGGCTGCGGTTACCCTTGACGCTGCATCACAGACAGGAGTGCCTGCGATGGTGCACGAATGGCAAAACTTCATTTTTTCGGATCAATCCAGGCTTACGGCATCATGATGGTCGCATCCGTGTTTGGCGACATCGCAGTGAACGCACATTGGAAGCGTGTATTCGTCATCGCCATACTGGCGTATCACCCGGCGTGATGGTATGGGGTGCCATTGGTTACACGTCTCGGTCACCTCTTGTTCGCATTGACAGCACTTTGAACAGTGGACGTTACATTTCAGATGTGTTACGACCCGTGGCTCTACCCTTGATTCGATCCCTGCGAAACCCTACATTTCAGCAGGATAATGCATGACCGCATGTTGCAGGTCCTGTACGGGCTTTTCTGGACACAGAAAATGTTCGACTGCTGCCCTGGCCAGCACATTCTCCATATCTCTCACCAATTGAAAACGTCTCGTCAATGGTGGCCGAGCAACTGGCTCGTCACAATACGCCAGTCCCTACTGTTGATGAACTCTGGTATCTTGTTGATGCTGCATGGGCAGCTGTACCTATATACGCCATCCAAGCTCTGTTTGACTCAATGCCCAGGCGTATCAAGGCCGTTATTACGGCCAGAGGTGGTTGTTCTGGGTACTGATTTCTCAGGATCTATGCACCCAAATTGGGTGAAAATGTAATCACATGTCAGTTCTAGTATAATATATTTGTTCAATGAATACCCGTTTATGATCTGCATTTCTCCTTGGTGTAGCAGTTTTAATGGCCAATAGTGTATTTTAGACACGATCATATTATGATGAGGTTAAGAAAGACGTCAAATAAGACTGTTAAACAGTCCACTGCGGCTGTCTGTTCTGCTAAAAGGAGCGCCTAACATGTAGCTTCCTGAGTGGGCTGTCATTCACGAACCGGGTGGCTATAGTTACTGTGCACTTACTCATCGAGGTCCAGTGTGGGCTGTAATTATCGTATGGCAGAGAAACTTCGAAAGCGTAAACGCGCAACCGATTTACACAGGGAAAAAGTAGCTTCAGTTTTGGTCACCTGGTGCAAATCTGGCGCTATGAATTCTAGAAAGACAGGTACAAACGTTTTCAAGTGTAACGGATTAGAAAAGCAATGTGGGCAGGAAACGTCAAACAAGTGAGAAATGCGTAATGTTAATTTCGTTATTAACAGCTGCTTACACAGTTCGTCCAATTTGGGCATCGGAGACGTCAACGAGATGATTTACAGCGCCAGATTTGCGCCTGGTGGCCAAATTCTCCGTCCGAACAGGCCTTGGAAGCCCCACGGTACCGACCGGCCGCCGTGTCATCCTCAGCCCACTGGCATCACTGCACGCGGATATGGAATGGCATATGGTCAGTACACCACTCTCACGGCAGTATGTCAGTTTACGAGACCGGCGCCGCTACTTCTGTCAAGTAGTTCCTTAGTTTGCCTAACAAGGGCTGAGTGTACCCCACTTGCCAACAGCACTCGGCAGACCGGATGGTCACCCATCCAAGTGGTAGAGGCTACGAGCTGCAGACTAACGCATTAGAGCATCTAGCAAGTTTCACTGCTACGCGATAATTACAACCCACACTGGACCTCTAAGAGTAGCTGCACGTTAATTATAACCACCCGGTATAATATGTACACCAACAGTGTCCTTTTTTACAGTTGTAATTAACGTGAAACTAGAATCAGAACATAAAGAACAGATACCAAATGCACCACACACACACACACACACACACACACACACACACACACAAAGAGTCATCACCAACACCAACACATTATGGTCCTCGTTCTCACACAATGTGCTAAATGAAAATTTAGCGTATTGCGTGTCTTGATGTTCTACAGAAGAATGCTGAAAATAGGTGGATGGATCACGTAACTAATGAGGAGGTACTCAATAGAATTGGGGAGAAGAGGAATTTGTGCCACAGCTTGAATAGAAGAAGAGATCGGTTGGTAGGACATGTTTTGAGGCATCAAGGGATCACCAATTTAGTATTGGAGGGCAGCGTCGAGAGTAAAAATCGTAGAGGTAGACCAAGTGATGAATACACTAAGCAGATTCAGAAGGATGTCGGTTGCAGTAGGTACTTGGAGATCAAGCAGCTTGCACAGGATTAAGTAGCATGGAGAGCTGCATCAAACCAATCTCTGGACTGAAGACCACAACACCAACAGTGACTTGAGATCATATAGAAGTTTCTGTCCACCCCAGGCATAAAATACAGTACTTTAGTTACATGTTTATATTTGGACGTTGATGTTTGCCTTCCATCTACGTCTTTGGCCAGCAGATTTTGCAAGGAACCTACAGACCGTGTGAAAATTTCAGATTGTGGTCTCCCTCAACGTGACTTACAGAAAATGATGGCCTCTCATGACTAATGAAGAATACGTTACTTTAAACTACAGTTTGCGACAATGTGTTGCAAACTTTATCATTGTAAATTTCTGAAATGTGTGTTTTTTACATGTGCATCTACTTTTTGTTCGGTAGTGACGTCGGTAATGCTCTTAAAGGTTCTGAAATCCTCAGCGTCCATTTCACAGACTATAAAAGGTTTAGCTAGCCTTGCTTTCTGCATAACTTGACGCCAAACATCACGTGAGGAAACTGAGTTTTCCTCTTCACTATCGCGATTTTACCGAAGTCAGCATCACACTGCAGGGAAGTAAAACTTTATTGGCGTCCACATTGAACTGATGCAAAGAACAACAGAGCAGTAGTGATGTTTTTATTTCGTCCAGATAATGAGTCTGAATACATTATCAGCTTATTTTCTCCATCTGATATTTCCTTCACTACTTTCGTAACTTCCTCGCAACGCTACATTCTCGCTCGAGACGTAGGCAACATTGTCTGAGCATCTATGAATAACGATATTATACGTCCACAGTTTTCTAAAGTGAAACGTAGTCTCTGTGCTTAGCATGGGAGCATGCAGAGATTGGTGCAGATCAAACGCGAGTGTCACTGTCCGACTGTGTACTTAGTATGGTATTCTGTTTCAAGATACTGTATGCACTAATTGCCTTAGCTTGGTATAATCAGACGTTTAATGGTATGTTGTCTACATTCTTATCTTTAACAATGCATTAAACTTGCCGTCTCACTTTGTGGTAATTTTAGCCCAATATTGAAGTACGTATTAAAAATAGATCGACATACAGTCATTTTCATTGCTTCAATGTTATTAATATATCAAGTTTTTATCCACAATTGGCACAGTTCACTAATGCCACCAGTAAGGCCGAAGATACATTTTTAATTTCTTGTTAGGATTTTTTTATCTTTACTAGTGGCTCTGATAGCAATGTGCTCCCTAAAAAAATTCATTCTTTCTTTATAATTTTCCTCCTGCAGCCTACACACCTATTTGTCTTTGGAAATGCATCAATACTTTGGAATCCAAGATGCCTTCTTCAGAATCCTCGTCACTGTCCTCTCTACCAGGACCTAAAACACCGTTAAAGAGTGTTAATATTGCTAATAACAAAATAGAATATGCATGTTTTTGTCTATTGTAGCTTTAACAAGATGATAACAAAGTGTGGGCCTACAGAAATGATTCTAAATGTAACCTAAAATCATTTTTCCTGGACTATTTCTTCTGTTCTAGGACCAATTTCTGTTTAAAACCTGGTAGCCTGTAAAAAAAATCTCCTTGTTTTTAAATGTAGTTCCATAATGACTCATTCTCCATGATTTGGATAAACTTCCATAGATCTATGAAAGTTGTAAATAACTAACCAACTAACTTACATACCCGGATTTCCTTTGTTGGACTTGTATCTTGCTAGACGAAGGCGTTTTAACGAAATTGCAAACTCGTTTAACAGAGCATTTCCACAGACACGCGCTTTGCCAACATAACTTGGTAAATAGTATTCACAGCATGCTACCCGCCTAGAAGCTATCTGATTTTTGGCTTTAAGTCTGTTAGTATACTCTCTGTTACATTGTTCACTGTTCTTCAATTACAGGGCTTGGAAGTAATTCATTCTGTAAACTATAATACGCGAGATTATGAAATTCAACGATGTTACTTGTCTTTTCTTTTTCCGAAAGGCCGGCCGCGGTGGCCGAGCAGTTCTAGGCCCTTCAGTCTGGAACCGCGCGATTGCTACTGTCGCAGGTTCGAATCCTGCCTCGGGCATGGATGTGTGTGATGTCCTTAGGTTAGTTAGGTTTACGTAGTTCTAAGTCTAGGGGACTGATGACCTCAGACGTTAAGTCCCATAGTGCTCAGAGCCATTTGAACCATTTTTCCGAAAGTTTCGAATATTCAAATGCTAATTTAACATTAGATTTATCTTGTTGGCTATATGGGCATCCATTCCCATGCTCTTTCTATGGCATCACCCTGTTTACGGTATTCACATACTGTTGACCACTAATCCTTTTAGGTTTTTTTATTTTTTCCACGCAGCTTTTCATCTCTTACACATTCTTACCTTTAATTTGCACCATTTCATTATTACAGGCTATAACCTTCATCTTCAACAGCAACCTAAAACTAATAGTATTGCCAGTCTACCTCCGATTACGAATTACCGTTACGTATGTGATGTAGACACTAAAGTGTGTTCGCAACCCTAGATAACAATTGAGCAGCACAGAGCAACAAAATTATGCTTTGTTGTTTTCCCGTACGGTAGTGAATATCAGAGAAACAGGAGAGACAGCTTCTCGTGAATGTTCATATGCACAATGTGGGCCTAAGCACCGATAAAGCTGATTCACCATAAGATCAACGGATGTCAGGAGCATACATACTTGATCAGTCTCATAATCGACGACTTTGTGATATAGGCCCTTATGTTTCTCAGCGCCTCGTTTATATTGTTCTTGGTTATCGACTTGAGGGTCCAGTCTGACACATGTTGAGAACTACAGAAGATGATGAATAAACATAAGGCAAAATGAAATTCTTAAATATTTATTTGTAGTAAACCATAAATCGTTGTTGTTGATGTTGTGGTCTTCAGTCCAGAGACTGGTTTGATGCAGCTCTCCATGCTACTCTATCCTGTGCAAGATTCTTCATCTCCCAGTACCTACTGCAACCTACATCCTTCTGAATCTGCTTAGTGTATTCATCTCTTGGTCTCCCTCTACGATTTTTACCCTCTATGCTGCCCTCAAATACTAAATGGGTGAACCCTTGATGCCTCAGAACATGTCCTACCAACCGATCCCTTCTTCTAGTCAGTTTGTGCCACAAACTCCTCTTCTCCACAATCCTATTCAGTACCTCCTCATTAGTTATGTGATCTACCCATCTAACCTTCAGCGTTCGTCTGTAGCACCACATTTCGAAAGCTTCTATTCTCTTCTTGTCCAAACTATTTATCGTACATGTTTCACATCCATACATGGCATCCATTGCTAATAACTTAGCTTCTTTCTTTAAGTTTTTATATTAGCAAAAGCAGTTACTATGAAGTCCGCTCTACTGATGTCCCGTGCTTCGGCGAGAGGGGTATTATAAAGGTACTGGTATTATTTCCCTCACAGGTCAGCAGGATTATTTTAAAGATCGGATCTGCAGTACGATCCAATTCAATTCAGTTTCAAATAATAGAGTATTGAGCACAATTGCTTATGATAATTTGATCAATTAATATATTCTTTATGTATTGGCGTACGCCAAAGTAGTATGGTATCATGTTAGTTTTGTGTGATGATGAGAGAAAGAACATAAAACACATGCCAGCAGACTGCCTACTTCTCTTGAACAGTGGCAGGGGTCGGACGAGCCAAACGCTCTCTTCCGATGGGCTGATTATTGTTACTACTGTCGCAGACCCTGCCAGATCCTGTAGGAAGATTTGTAATTTAATCCAGGGCATTAGCATAGTCTCCCCCTTGCCGGCCAAATACAATCAGTGAAAATCTGTTTCACCACCATGATTATAATCGACTAACTTTTGAGTCGAGCGCAACCCCAGAAAGTGCGTTGGTGGCCTCGCTACGTTGGCGTCTGCATTTGGCGGTATATATCGCTAACTACAATCTTTCTGGAACTGATATTAAATAACTTTTTGAAAACGCAGAAGCCTCGTGATGACTGGTGTTGTGTGCTGTCCTAGTTAGGTTTAAGTAGTTCTAAGTTCTAGGGGACTGATGACCATAGATGTTAAGTTCCATAGTGCTCAGAGCCATTTTTGAAAACGCAGAAGATTAATTACTCTCGCAATAGGACTTCTCGACAGCCTCTTATATGTCGCAGCTTCCAAAGTGTCATTACTATTGACAAAAACTGGAACACTTCCTGAAAGTTTAACGGGTCTGGAAGTTCCAGTCTGGAAGATGAATAACTGCAACTGAAAAATAAAGGGAGATTTCTAGACTCAGAGATGCCTATAATTAAAACTGACATTCGAGTATTAAGAAAATATGACTTTTAAGTTCATTTTTTAAACATTAGTAGAGCAATTTCTCTGTTATTCTGGTTTAACAGTGATTTGTCTGAGAGCTTTAGAACTATGTTAAGACTGAGGTAATTGCTCAATGTAAAGGATCGAACTCAAAAAGAAACATTTTGAAGCCATAAGAGATTTCTAGGAAATTAAAAAAAAGGGAAAAAAGAATAGAAACGCGCATACTACGCATAACAACTGTAATAGAAGCGGCAAAAGATGGAGATTCAAATAACCTTACAACAGGACGAACTTCTATATTTAATTGCTGTTATAAAACGATAGTTTGCATTTTATTTAATTTGAGTTTATTTTTCTTCCACTACTTCACTTTCATTTTCTTGATTTAGATTCAAGTTATTGCAGAGATGTGTACAATCAAGTGACACAAATTGTGCACTGTAGATGAAAATGTGGCAACTAGGGGAATGAAACTCCCTGGCAGATTAAAACTGTGTGCCCGACCGAGACTCGAACTCGGGACCTTTGCCTTTCGCGGGCAAGTGCTCTACCATCTGAGCTACCGAAGCACGACTCACGCCCGGTCTCACAGCTTTACTTCTGCCAGTATCTCGTCTCCTACCTTCCAAACTTTACAGAAGCTCTCCTGCGAACCTTGCAGAACTAGCACTCCTGAAAGAAAGGATACTGCGGAGACATGGCTTAGCCACAGCCTGGGGGATGTTTCCGGAATGAGATTTTCACTCTGCAGCGGAGTGTGCGCTGATATGAAACTTCCGGCAGAGTGAAAATCTCATTCTAGGAAGTTTCATATCAGCGCACACTCCGCTGCAGAGTGAAAATCTCATTCTGGAAACATCCCCCAGGCTGAGGCTAAGCCATGTCTCCGCAGTATCTTTTCTTTCAGGAGTGCTAGTTCTGCAAGGTTCGCAGGAGAGCTTCTGTAAAGTTTGGAAGGTAGGAGACGAGATACTGGCAGAAGTGAAGATGTGAGGGCCGGCCGTGAGTCGTGCTTCGGTAGCTCAGATGGTAGAGCACTTGCCCGCGAAAGGCAAAGGTCCCAAGTTCGAGTCTCGGTCGGGCACACAGTTTTAATCTGCCAGGAAGTTTCATATCAGAGCATACTCCGCAGCAGAGTGAAAATCTCACTCTGGAAACTAGGGGAATATTCGTAAATTGGGCAACGTAATGATGAATATACAGGGTGTTACAAAAAGGTACGGACAAACTTTCAGGCAACATACCTCACACACAAATAAAGAAAAGATGTTATGTGGACATGTGTCCGCAAACGCTTAATTTCCATGTTAGAGCTCATTTTAGTTTCGTCAGTATGTACTGTACAACGTGATCAAATTGTAAATTTTCACAATCAACATGTGTGGGCTGACGAGAATCCGCACGCAATTGTGCAATCACGTCATCAACAAAGATTTTCTGTGAACGTTTGGGCAGGCATTGTTGGTGATGTCTTGATTGGGCCCCATGTTCTTCCACCTACGCTCAATGGAGCACGTTATCATGATTTCATACGGGATACTCTACCTGTGCTGCTAGAACATGTTCCTTTACAAGTACGACACATGTGGTTCATGCACGATGGAGCTCCTGCACATTTCAGTCGAAGTGTTCGTACGCTTCTCAACAACAGATTCGCCGACCGATGGATTAACAGAGGCGGACCAATTCCATGGCCTCCACGCTCTCCTCACCTCAACCCTCTTGACTTTCATTTATGGGGGCATTTGGAAGCTCTTGTCTACGTAACCCCGGTACCAAATGTAGAGACTCTTCGTGCTGGTATTGTGGACGGCTGTGATACAATACGCCATTCTCCAGGGCTGCATCAGCGCATCAGGGATTCCATGCGACGGAGGGTGGATGCATGTATCCTCGCTAACGGAGGACATTTTGAACATTTCCTGTAACAAAGTGTTTGAAGTCACGCTGGTACGTTCTGTTGCTGTGTGTTTCCATTCCATGATTAATGTGATTTGAAGAGAAGTAATAAAATGAGCTCTAACATGGAAAGTAAGCGTTTCCGGACACATGTCCACATAACATATTTTCTTTCTTTGTGTGTGAGGAATGTTTCCTGAAAGTTTGGCCGTACCTTTTCGTAACACCCTGTATCTCACGGTGTAGATTAAAGAGTTCCTGCGTTCTTTCGGAAATGAGAAGTATCGCATTAGCTGACATCGGAACAGAGAACACCACATTTGGAAGCCGTTCAACCTGCCAGTTGAATCTCTTACATATCAAACGCTATCGTTCCACACTCCTGCTCTGTGATTACATTTACCTCTTTTTGACCATGTCTTACTGATTTATACCCTTTCCGCTAACGTGGTTTCCTCGTTCTCTCGTTCCTTGTCTTGGTTATTCCTTTATCTTTCTATTCTGCTAACAGAAGACAACGTTGCTCACTTTACAATCTGTTTGACACCATGTTTGTACGTCGTCCCAGATAACAGTGGCCAGCTTTCAGCGCTCTTAGATTAGCGCTAGAGTGCTGTTTGCTCCTCAGAGCTTTTATCCTTCTGAGTCAATATTCCATCAAGTGGTCTCCTATTTTCTTAATTTTTTTCATTGTCTCCCGTTTTTCCAGCTGTGCGTGGGAGATACCATTTTTCAAACATCTTTGCATTTCTGGAAGTAATTCTCTTTTGCATCTAACTGTCCACTGAAGACGTAGCTATATATGGCTAAATTACTGCCTGGAAGTCAATGTGTCCTTTCTTTGTATGGTAGTTTTCTGCGCGGTTCTACCGCTTATTGTAGCTAATAATTATTCATATTATTTGTGTTCTCGATTTTCAAAACCGCAATTCGAAATGTAACCTGCATCTTCTTCTTCTGCTTCTTCACCTTTTTCTTCTTTTTCTTCTCGTTTCCCGCCCGATGTTTCTCCTGTTGTGGAAGTTTCACTCCCATTTAGTACTGTGCCTTAAACATATTTACGAAACGTTGAGGTCGTGGTCGTGGTCTACATATTGCTCTTCTTTTCTTAAACTTTCTTGTCATTAATCTTAGTGCACCAGTGTGAGCAACACAGAAGATGACCCGTTAGCCAGAACTTTCTTTTCTTCACTCTCTTTTGTTTATTTTCTTTTCCCTATTCTTTCCCTTCATTCTTCCCAAACTTCTTTGCTTGTCACCCTGTCGGTCCGTAATATCAGCAGAGCTCGCCACCAGCACCACAATTCGTGGTTCCTCAAGGTCCATGCCTCTGAGCTTACTACACTACAAACAGAGGTTTCTAACAACTTCTAACAACTTCTTTGGATGTCGATTTAATACGATTCTCTTCTTGTGAAAGGGCGCAAATTTTTGATGTTATCTTTCGCTTGCATCTCCCATCAGAGGAGATTATACTACCAAATTACCTGAATTGCCTTCCATGAGTGAGTTCCTTTCCCATGATGACTTAAATTTTTTTCAGTCTATCTAGACGTGTGTGTTTTAATCTTACTTTTGGCTTCAGTCTTCTTTTTTTAGTAGGTGTCTAGGTCTTCATCTTCAGGTATAATGATAATGTCTTAAACGAATGTTGCGCGGTTTTCAATTCCTTTTTATTCAATAAGTGTGTGTGTCTGACAACTTTTCAGTTGCCTAACCTTTCTACGAACTGAATAGCAGTGATCACAGCCGTCACTCTTACCTTACTCCTTTTCCTATCTTTTGTTTATTATGTATTTGCCTGTAATGGCTGCTTGTTTTGGCTATAACAGAATAGTTCTCGGTGTCTGGAGTCTATTTCAAGGTTACTGAGGGTCTCCTAGCACGACGATAAAAAACATATGCTGAGTTTTCTTTTCACTATCACGTAGAGTAGCTTATAAAATTTGGGTGCAGTAAGTGAACAAAATTAATTTTTATTCGCCTCTTACAGGTACGAACAAAAATAAGTGAAAATCAGTTTTTAAGCGCTGTTAATAAATACGTTTTCACTTGCAGACATAGTATGGCGTCGTTCTTGCCCGCTTCTGTCATTCGCAGGACCGTGTCCAGCGAGCTGAGTCGCGGAAGGCTTGCTGTCAGTCATTTTTTACTGCTCGGGACCGCAGAGGAAAAAACAAAAATTCTCGCTCCAGCAAACCGGCGTCAGCTGTATCCAAAGTTTTGACGGACGTGCCGTTCGACCGGTGATGCCCCCGAACGCCAACACGTATATACCGCAGTGCGTTTTCGCGCTTCGGACACACGCGTGTACGAGACGGGGTTTTGTTCGGGACAAAACAAACACGTGTCTTCAGCGGAGTGAAAGAACACGGTGTAATTGGCCGCCAGTACCACAAAGGAGTACCGCTGTTTGATCATTTTTTTGCTACGCGGTCTAAACTGACGGTGTTTCATCCGTGGTGGAAACGTGGTAAATTAATTTTTACGCTTCGGCAGAGACGCTCGTTGGCGCTTTTAGCGCCTTAAAGTGATATCCGATAAAAAAGAGAGCAAGGAGGGAGGAGAAGTGGGGGACGGGGGTGGAGGGGGGCGTTGGGGGCTGAGGGGGGAGAGGGTGCCGGTGGGAGGGTTCCCGCGCCGCCTTGTCTATTATTTAGGGCTTCAATTACTGCGGAGCGCCCGCCGTTGGGCTGCAACGCGGAAATCAGGCAGGACGCGTCGGCGGCGGGCTTATTGCATTTCGTCCGCCCCGGGAGCGGAACAATGCGGTCGCAATGGAGTCGTAACAACGGCATTACTGCCGAGCTGAGTTATGGCCTATCGATGCTGATTCGCAGCGGCTGATCGCCGACGCATCTCGCAGTCGCGTCGTCTCTCCAGCACGAATCTCTCCGGAAAAGAGGAGGATGTGTCGCACGTATTAACGGGAGACGGGGAGCAGGGCGAGAATTTTGCGGAGACTGGAAAAGAAGCTAGACTGATTCGCGAAAGGCGTGACAATCGGGTTATTAACAAGGATCGGAAAAGGATCACCTGGAAGTGTGATGGTCCCTTTCGATAGGAAACACTGCAATCGAGATTAACGTGTAACGTCACTTCTAACAAGGGAACGTCCCCATCTCACCCCCCTCAGATTTAGTTATAAGTTGGCACAGTGGATAGGCCTTGAAAAAGTGAACACAGATCAATCGAGAAAACAGGAAGAAGTTGTGTGGAACTAAGAAAAAAAAATCAAATTTACAAACTCAGTAGTCCATGCGCAAGATAGCCAACATCAAGGAGAGTGAGAGCTCAGGAGCGCCGTGGTCCCGTGGTTAGCGTGTGCAGCTGCGGAACGAGCTCCTTTCTGCTTCTCTTATATAATATGACAAAATTTTTTCTCTTCTTCAATTTAGGTATAATCTGTAGTATATGTACAAAAATTTCTTCCTCTTCTGCTCCATCTATCATGGTGATGTTTCCCTCATATTGTCCCACCTAACAGTGTAAACTAGAGGAAGAGATCAAACCAGAATACACATGACCTCAAAATCAATGCATCGATGCTGAATATAAACTGTTATGCCTGTCCTGCAATGTCTACCCAAAAAAAATAGATGACAAATGGCCCTGTAAAAGGGTTTAAGGAACAACAATAAGAGAAAAACGAAAAAGGAAAAATATACAAACGAAACCTATAAAATGACAGTAATATTAACCAACACTAGGAATATAATAGATTAATAAAATAAAATGTCTTTTTTTATGTATCGTTGTTAATATATTTAAATAAATATATATGCTTACAAAAAAATAGGTCCTTGGTTCAAGTCTTCGCTCAACTGAAAAGTTTAAATTTTTATTTTCATCACTTTTTTGGGAGTGATTATCACATCCACATGAAAACCTAAATCGGGCAAGATAGAAGAATCTTTTTACCCATTCGCCAAGTGTACAAGTTAGGTGGGTCGACAACATATTCCTGTCATGTAACGCACATGCAGTCACCAGTGTCGTGTAGAATATATCAGACGTGTTTTCTTGTGGAGGAATCGGTTGGCCTATGACCTTGCGATCAAAGGTTTTCGGTTCCCATTGGAGAGGGACGTCCTTTCGTCTACTAATCGCACGGTTTTGCGGTGCGGTCGCAAAACACAGACACTAAACTTATTACAGTGAACAGACACATCAATGAACGAACGGACAGATCATAACTTTGCGAAAATAAACAAGGTAAACTTTTCACTCGAGGGAAAACTTGAACCAAGGACCTCTCGTTCCGCAGCTGCTCACGCTAACCACGAGACCACGGCGCTCCTGAGCTAACACCATCCTTGATGTTGCCTGTCTTGCGCATGGACTACGCAGTTTGTATATTTTGTTTATTTTTTTCATAGTTCCACACAACTTCTTCCTGTTTCCTCGATTTATTTGTGTTCAGTTTTTCAAGGCCTATCCACTGTGCCTACGTATAACTAAATCTGAGGGGGATGCGATGGGGAGATTCCCTCGTAAGTAGTCAGACCGTGAAGGGAACATTGAATAAATCGTGGTATATATATTCACTGGCGAAAAAAATTAGTTACCCTTTCAGAGTTTTCCAAATTTACTCAAGACTTACTGTTGCAACAGTGCATGTGGAGTATATGAAGTGATTACATTTATTGATCAATAGCATAAGCCGTTCTCAAGTACCAGGTATCGATCCATGCCGCAACACTCACATTAGTAAGTGGTGTAGCCTACATGGGCAACAATGCAGGCGCTGACCCTGGCATCAAGTAGATCGCACAGACAGCAAATACTGCCCTAAGATACGTTACTCCACGCCTGCTCGACGTAGTTCTGTAAGAGTTGTTGTGTGTCAAGTCACACGAGTCACTTCTCGTCCCATCATATCACACATGTGCTCCATTGGAGTAAAGTCCGGAGACCGTGCTGGCCAGGAAAATTGCTGCACGTCTTGCAGAGCACGTTGAGTTTCACGGACAGTGTGTTAGCGAGCATTATCCTGTTGGGACAACACACCACCTTCCTGTTGCAAGAACGGCAGAAGAAACACTGTAAGAACATTCTGCATGTACCAAGCGCTGGTTGGCGTCTCCTCCGCAAACACCAAAAGCGAAAGAGAGTTGTAGCTTATCGCATCTGAAAAACTATAAGACCTGGGGTGGGGCCACTGCGTCTTGGAGGAATGCTCTCTACGAGACAGCGCTGACAGGTCTACGTCGAACACGCAAACGACCATCACTTGCGTGTAGGCAGGATCTGCCTTTAGCGATGGAGACCATGGCGAGCCATTCAGTCTTCCAAGTGATCCCCTGACGGCACCAGTCGATACTGTGGCGTGAGTTCTGCGTGCCTGTAATCCCAGTGCTAATAAACGGTCCGCAACAGATCGTGGTGATACGTCTGGGATCACAAGCCCTCTTATCTGTGCTGTGGTAGCTGTACGATCTGCCGCTGCAGCCCTTATAATACGACGATCCTGGCTGGCGTCTGTGCTGCGTGAACGTCCAGGACCTTGTCCACAGGTGTTAGAACTTTCATGTGATCACTGATACCAGCATCGTTGCAAAACTGACGCAACTCACCCAACTCGTATGACAATTTTCTGAAAGAACAATCCCATAACTCGCAAGCCCACAGTTTGACTCCTTGCCGACTCCCTCAGTTGGCTGTAGGAAGGACGAGTGCCTCTCTGTGACATGGTTGTCTTATTTAGCACGTTTATACCACACTGAGTCTTCTGGCGTGAGCATTGCCTATTAAGGATAGACATAGATGGTGTTCTGATATCTATTCCACTACGCTATCTCTCCGCGGGCGGTGTTGAAACCAATATCACTACAACTATTCCAAGGTGGCATGTACCGTCATCGGATCAAACTATACGTCGTCTTTTCCAGGCGTACTAACTTTTTTCGGCAGTGTGTACGGGAAAAGCCGAGAAGATAGCAGTAACTGGTGAACCGGTCCAGACAGCCGCTCGCGTTAGCACGCCGCTTCCGTGATTTCAGGAGGTGCGCCGGCAATGAATTGACTCCGGTCGGCCGGCCGGTGTGGCCGTGAGGTTCTAGGCGCTTCAATCTGGAACCGCGTGACCACTACGGTCGCAGGTTCGAATCCTGCCTCGGGCATGGATGTGTGTGATGTCCTTAGGTTTAAGTAGTTCTAAGTTCTAGGGGACTGATGACCACAGATGTTAAGTCCCATAGGGCTCAGAGCCATTTGAATCATTTTTTGACTCCGGTCGGTGGTTTGACGACGAGGGTCGGTGAGCCAGCCACCCTGGACAGTTTGCCATAGCCAACGAGGCGAATACCCCGTTCGTACCGACGTTCCGCCACAGTTACACAATTATGGTCTTCATATATGTTTATAATGGAAATATGCAACGTCATCACATCGCTCGACCATACCTGTGCCGATATAGGTGCCAAGATAAACTTACACTGCAATATGGAAGACAATTTTTTTACATTTTTTATCACGAGCCTACTCGATGTATTAGCAGTGCCGTGCCTCCGAACAGAAGCAGATGACGTCTTGATAGAGTACAAAGTGTTGGAAGCCGCGAGGCGTGAGTCACCTTTCTTGCTGGTCGACTTCAGCGTCCAGCTCCACTTCCAGCAGTCGCGTCAGCTGACGCGGTCGCCACCCGCTTTCGGAAATCGGCTACGCCCGGCTAGGCCGGGCACGGGCGTGGCGTGCCCCCCCCTCCCCCTCCCCCCGCCACGTCACTGCGATATCGATCGTGGTGGGGCGGTGAGATACTGTCGCCGGGGCGGCCGCTGGTCGTCAAATTTTTCCCCGGAGGAGCGGCCGGTCTGCGCTGCAGCCCTAATTCAATTCGGAGCGCCGGGACGCCTCGGCGCCATCTTGGCGGCCGTCGACTGCCCAGCAGCTGCAGCTGGGGACCCTCCTGCTGCGACGCGCCGGCTCTTGCATCCCACGACAAAGCAGGAATGACGCCGCCATCACGACTGCAGAGCTTACTGCCAGTTTGGCCACTTATTAAAAGACAAATTATTCTGCCCGATTCTAAATCTGCAATCATCTCGCTTAAAAACCTGAGGTAGAGCCACACAGACCATCCAGTACTACTCTGCACTGATTCCGTTATCCGCAGGTGTATCTGAGGATATCTCCCACAATACTTGCTTGGTGGTTAAAAGATAGTGTCAGTATTGCAATTTCTATCTACACTAACTGATCAAAAGTATCAGGACACCCCCAGAAACATACTTTTTCATATTAGGTGAATTTTGCTGTCACCTACTGCCAGGTACTCCTTTATAAGCGACCTCAGTAGTCATTATACATTGTGAGAGAGCAGAATGGGACGCTCCGCGGAACTCACGGACTTGGAACATGGTCAGATGATTGGGTGTCACTTGCGTCGTACGTCTGTACGTGAGATTTACACACTCCTAAACATCCCTAGGTCCACTGTTTCCTATGTGATAGTGAAGTGTGTAACACCTCCGTTTATTTATCCCGACCTGATCTGATCGAATAGCAGCCCAATAGTTATTATTAATGTGACCGTGTACCTAATGGGGCTGGCAATCGGAATTGACTGCTACGGAAGTTGTTACTTTCCAGTTCGTCCTTCTCAATACTGTAATAATGAAATGTCTGGTAACAAGAAAAACGCCAACACAGTTTCACTAATTACGAATCTATATTCGTCTCAAAAAACACAAAAAGGAGGAGACAGCCACTGCCTTCGTCATACATATCTAAATACGGCTAATCTCAGCACAGGCTTCTTCATTTTCCATTATCATCACACGCTAATCCATCACTGCATCCAACACTGCAATCCAACACTGCAATCCAAGGTGATGCCGGCGCGGTAGACGCGAAACCAAAATATCGGCACTAGAAATGTCACTGACCACTTCCGTAATGATACTTCTTCACTTTCCCGGTATTATTTCTAGTACAAAGGGGTATAACCACGGCGATGGCGACTCCCTTCTCCGTTAAAGCCTTGCATTACAACAACTGGCCTCCACACACCTCTACCCGCAACATGGCACTCGCTCAACTCCACACTCGCGCTCGCAACGCGACACAATCGATTGTTCGCCCTATCGTCCTGTGCCGAGTGCAAACTTATAGTAAGGGCCTACAGACCCCTTACAAGTGGAAACGTGAAGGGACACGTACAGCACAAAAGCGTAGAGGCCGATCTCGTTTCGTGACTGACGGAGACCGCTGACAGTAGAAGATGGTCGAAATGTGTAATGGGCAGGCATCTGTCCAAACCATCACACAGGAATTCTAAACTGCATCATGAGCTACTGGAAGTACTATTACGGTTAGGCGGGAGGTGAGAAAACTTGGCCGGCTGGGGTGGCCGAGCGGTTCTAGGCGCTACAGTCTGGAACCGCGCGACCGCTACGGCCGCAGGTTCGAATCCTGCCTCGGACATGGATGTGTGTGATGTCCTTAGGTTAGTTAGGTTTAAGTAGTTCTAAGTTCTAGGGGACTGATGACCTCAGAAGTTAAGTCCCATAGTGCTCAGAGCCATTCGAACCATTTTGAGAAAACTTGAAATTCATGGTCGAGCGGCTGCTCATAAGCCACACATCGCGCCGGTAAATGCCAAACGACACCTCGCTTGGTGTAAGGAGCGTAAACATTGGACAACTGAACAGTGGAAATACGTTGTGTGGACTGACGAATCACGGTACACAATGTGGCGATCCGATGACAGGGTGTGGTTATGGCGAATGCTCAGTGAGCGTCATCTGTCAGCGTGTGTAGTGCCAACAGTAAAATTCAGAGGCGGTGGTGTTATGTTGTGGACGTGTTTTTCATGGAGGAGTCTCCCACCTCTTGTTGTTTAGCATGTCACTATCACAGCACTGGCCTACACTGATGTTTCAATCACATTCTTGCTTCCCACTGTTGAAGAGCAATTCGGGGATAGCGATTACATCTTTCAACTCGATCGAGCACCTGTTCATAATGCATAGCATGTAGCGGCGTCGTTATACGACAATAACACCCTGTAATGGACTGGCCTGCACAGAGTCCTGACCTGAATCGTATAGAACACCTCTGGGATGTTTTCGAACGCCGACTTCGTGTCAGGCCTCACCGACCGACATCGATACCTCTCCTCAGTGCAGCACTCCGTGAAGAATGAGCTGCCATTCCTCAAGAAAGCTTCCAGCACCAGATTGAAAGTATGCCCCAGAGAGGGGAAACTGTCATCAAGGCTAACACCGTATTGAATTCCAGCATTACCGATGGAGGGCGCCACGAACTTGTAAGTTATTTTCAGCCAGGTGTCCGGATACTTTTGATCGCATAGTGTACTTTTGCCTCAGAAGTGAATAAACTGTTTTTGTTTCAGTCATTACTGATGCGGTATCGCTCAAAGAACGCAGTGCTACGCCAAATGGGCAACGTGCATCGATACCGCAGAGATCAGCAACGTATCGCTGCAATGCACAACGACAAATTAAAGGCGCTTCTGGAGACACGCCCTCTCTCTCAATACCGCAGCGCTACCTCACAGAGGTCGACATAGAGCTGAACATGGACTCGCCCTGCTCCAATTCGTGACCTCCGATGAAGCATCATCTAGTTGGGACATCAGTGCTCTTCAAGTCTGAGACGGAACTTCATATTGAAGTTTTACTTCAAGAGAACAGTATGTAATTGTGTGTATCAAGCGATTCTTTACCGTTCAAAGACAGTTGTAATTATTCGACACATTTCTGTGGCAGTGGATTGTATAAAGCTAAGTGAATTTGAAATGCACTAATGTTTCATATGATGTAGTTCCCATCAGCCATCTCCCAGTGCAATGAAAGACTGGACGATTGTAGTTCTGTCCCGGCGGAGATTCGAATCCTCCCTCGGGCATGGGTGTGTGTGGTTGTCCTTAGGATAATTTAGGTTAAGCAGTGTGTAAGCTTAGGGACTGATGACCTTAGCAGTTGAGTCCCATAAGATTTCACACACATTTGAACATTTGATTGTAGTTCTGTCAGGTCTCAACAATTACTACTCATTGGGAATGGAGTGCCGCTATTTTGGCTCGAATGCGCAGTACCTTGGACACGACAGATGTGTTGTTGCCATCTACATTCCCTAAAATTGGCGACTTGGCGAGCTTTCTGTTGTCGGCACAATTACACTTGCATTCAGATTCCCTGGTACCAGCAGCTCCCTTATGTCTGAATCTTACCTATGTCGTTTACTTTAACAGTCGTGACTCACATAATTACCGAAAGCTGCCCCAAAGCGACGGGGAGGCTATTTAAGACCCTGCATCCACTAGAATCTCCACTTTATTGTATGACTCTTTTATTGTGTGAGAGATACAGCACAAGTAATGTTCACTGTAAAATCAGTGGTGCTATCAATGTTTCTCTGACAAATATTTACAGATACACAAAGCAACGTTTATTACATTGGGTAACCTGTCTCGTCAAAATGATCCAGCAGCATGATGAAGCAACTTACATTTGATAAACGAACTATATGGCTGACATGTAACACTAGGCAACGTGTGACGACAGCTTTTAACACCCCCATTGTCAAAATAATCAGCAGAAAATTTCACAAATTCTATTTAAGTAATAACGACGGAATATTGTAACTTAAGAAAGAATATGACAGAGTATGTGGTGTTGAAATGTCATAGTAATCGTCCATTAAGTTCTTAGTCCACGGAATCTGTATTACGATGTCTGACTCTCAGATTCAGACCAGGTCCAAGCCTAGTGGCGTACCGAGAGGGTTGAAGCGCTTTAATGTATCTTAGTATTGTGGATGCTAATAAAAGATCCGCGGTTGCGAATAATGGACTTGCGGATGTTGTCACCATTTTTCTTGCCCGCACAGGCGTCTAACTATCTAATGGTAACTAATATGTTCCGAGTTAAGTAGGAAAGCACATTACATCGCAGTTCGTTAGGTAAAAGCAGGTATCAGCATACCAGGCACTCCAATAGTTGGCACTCTTGCTAAGAAAGCCATCTAGGATTTCTAAGCGGAACATGAACTAGTACCGACAGGAGATTCCAGCCAAACGATAAAGCATCTCGTTAGAAAAGAGTGCAGCTGCGGGCGGAAATTCTTGGTCGGTATCCCACAGGGAGCTCAGTCACAGACAGTTCAACGAGCGTCTCCATTGCTTCGCCATTTTACCACCCCCTATGCGCGACTGCGGTGAAGACGAGGATCTACGTAAGATTTCTTGACTTCATTATCGGAAGGACGAGACGACACAGTCTCAAAGAAACAGCCGCTGTCAGAAACATCAGTTATCAGCTTCAGTCCTGAACTGTCATCAGCAAAAGTCGAAACAAAATTAAGTATTCAACAGACGTTCATGAAATATAAAGCTATGATTTTAATGTTGGAATGTAACTTGTCGTCACGTTTCCTATATTTCCGTACTGTGAAGGTGTAGTAATTGTATGTTTACCTGTCATTTGTCAATATATTCCCATTATGTTAGGTGCCTGAATGGAGGTATCTGAAAGCCAGTGAAATAAGTAACAAATATGGAAGGAAGTTGGGGAGTGTTTTAAGGTTGAACCCCCGTCTGTGACGAGTTTATAGAACGCGGAGCAGTCACACGAATTTGATCACCTGTCAACAGCCTGAATAACCACGTTTTACAGCGCGGACGTGCAGCAAGACAGTCAGTGAGATTCTGGAAGGTACCAACAGGGATGTGAAGCCATGCCAGATTTCAGTGCTGTGGCCAGCAGCTGTGCTAGGTTTCCCGGATGAGATGCATGGCGTAATCGGCCCGATCGAGGTAGTCCCACATTTTCTCGATTGTGTTTAAATCCGGGCTGTTTGGTGGCCAGGCGAGTACGTAAACTCACTCTGGTGCCCTTCGAACCACGCACGTACACCGCGAGCTGTGTGACACGTTACATTGTCCTGCTGGTAGGTGCCATCGTGCTGGGGAAAAACATACTGCACGTGGGGGTGGACATGGTCCCCAAGGATCCATTGTGCCTCCCACAATGACGAAATTACCCAGCGAATGCCACGAAAACATTCCCCAGACAACGCCCCCTCCTTCGGCCTGTAACCTTCCGACGACTGTTGGAGGGCCGTACGCGCCAAACGCCATCGAACCGCTGAAGCATAAGACGTGATTCATCTAAAAAAGCTACCTGCAGCTACTCACAGCACGTCCAGTTGCGACGCTGGTGTGCAAATTCCAGCCTTCGTCGCCGATGAACAGCAGTCAGCGTGGGTGCATGAATCAGGTGCCCACTGCAGAGGCACAGATGCAGCAACGTTCCTTGAAGGATCGTTGGGGAGACATTGTTGGTGGCTTCTTGGTTGGTCTTGGCGGTCAGTAGTTCGTCCATTAGCCCGCACACATCTCCGCAGCCTCGCTGGGTAGCCGCGCGGTCTGAGGCATCTTGTCACGGTTGGTTGGTTGGTTGGTTGGTTTGCGGGGTTGAAGGGACTAGACTACAAAGGCCATCGGTCCAGCTTGTCACGGTCCACGCGGCTACCCCGTCGGTGGTTCGAGTGGGTGTGTCGTCTTTAGCGTAAGTTAGTTTAAATTAGATTAAGTAGTACGTAAGGTTAGGGACTGATGACCTGAGCAGTTTGGTCCCGTAAAGCCTTACCACAAATTTCCAAAAATTTCCATTTCCGCAGCCGTCAATTAATCCTGTCCTTCCGTCCTTGACCCGAAAGTCAACGATCATGTCCTTCTAAACGTCAGATAAATCCCTCCGTTTCTGCTTTATGGCAAGGACTGTGCTGTTTTCCACGTTCTCGGACACGCTTCATAAACCCTCCACTGCTAGTGCTGCCACTATTCGTCTGTGAATGGTTACTGCACACTGACGTCGTACATAGGTGGTGATCACATTAATGTGACTGTACCGTGTACATGGACCCAAAGGTCGAATCTACAAGAAGAAAGAGGGAAATCGACTGTAGTCTTTCCTAAACAACAGTTCCGGGATTTGCCTTGAGTTATTTAGAGGTCAGTAGAATCTTAAACCTTGACTATCGGTCGGTGCTTCGAACTCCACACCTCCTCCCGACCGGTGATTCTAGTATCTTAAGAGACTGCTCTTTATCTCTCGCTAACGAAACATCGTCTGGCCAGTTTGCAAGGTTCTCAAAAGTTACGGACCAGTCGTAATTCTGCGTATCTACACCGCATAGTCACATTATTAGTATCGATGAAGGGGTCGGCAGAAGTAGTTGCTAACCTTCAGTTTAGTAAGGATTTGTCACATCATATTATCTGTCGTGTTTTCGAATGTACCACATTCTGGTAACAAGTAGGTCCCTATGTACTGCTAGAAAACATTATCTGTTATATAAATTGCTTAGTCTCATTGTATGTATGTGATGGCTCTCGATCTTCCACCATAATCGAGTCCATCAACATGAGGCGACAAATATTAGGTAGCCAAGGAGGTGGAAACGTGGGTTCTACTATGCCAAGACTGCTTGGTAGCTACAACAGGAAAACACAATTAATTAGCAGGAGTACAAAATAAGAAAGTATTTATTACTTAACTTTGCTGTAGTCCATGATCATTTGGTTGACAATTATAGAAAACGCGACTAGACTATGCGTCTGTAGAATGACATAATTTACAAGTCACAAATCTTGCAGTGACCAATTAATCTCTCGTAATCTTGAATGTCGAATCCGGTGAATTTTAACTTGGAACGGAGCTACAAATACTTGATGGGAGCAATGACTGAGCTGCAGACGATGACTAACATCGGCGCTGGCTGACCACTGAGCGCGGCTACGAACTGTAGACTGGCACAACTGCACTACTCTCCCGCTACACATGAAGTGGCCTAGCGGCACCTCGCGGCGAGCATAAGTACTGCGACTGGCTGTGTACTCTTTGGCTAACAAAGCCGTTTTTCTGTTCCGTTTATCGAGAGAATCGCATCCGGCGGATCAAACTCCGAGGCGGCGGTGTGGCCGTATGACTGACGACATCACAGTATGTTCTTGTCTTTGAATTTTATGTGACGTATAACACGTACTATCTCAATATACGAGTTTCTGGGTTGGCACTTTCTTCTGCCGACCCCTTCAGATGGAGCTGCATCAGGATTCCAAGACACTTTCCATATACGAAACGGAAGATGTTAATACCGTGCTGTAAGTTGCACGTGAACCTGCTGGTTTTGTCGTAATAGTTGGCATGCTACGTCAGGAATGCTGGGCGAAGACGGTAACGCATCCACCTTCACGTACATCTCCAAACGCAACAACGCGGAATCCCACCGCCAGCCAAGGCCGTGACTTCGTTACGAAAATGGAGGCAATTCCGCAGGTGCTCTTGAGTTCTTGAGGCCTTCTCTTCTTTCTGCATGCCGACAGGTGCAGTATGAGTTATTGCACAAGAGTCAGGACGTCAGGAAGCCGGTCGATCCGAGGACAACATTTAGTCTGCATTCCTGGTTCGCCTAAAAGAAGGACCTGTAGGCCTGAAGTCCAGACTGATCTCCCCTGTTTCTGAACGGCTTACTCCCAAAACCTGCTTCTTTAACAGAGGACAGAAGTGATAATTGGAAACATTCAATTGCGGAGGTTTCTCTCTATAGGAATTGCACTATGGGCTGGGAGTGAATGCAGAGAGTAAGCTGTTGCGTAATCTGTGCGTTACTGCTATTTATTCATAGGCTACGTATTGTCTTTTTCTTACTCTTATTGAATTTACAGTATCGTCTCACCATGAGAGAATATTGTAGCGAGACTATAAGACGTTACTGAAAGTACTCGTCATTACTGATATTACAGTGTGACAAATATCTTACTGCGAAACAGACATGTGAACAAATGCGCACCGTACAAATTATATTATTCGTGGACGGAGGTGTATTTAATGAAAGAAACATAATATAACCTTCTGTTATACATCATTACAAAGAGTATTTAAAAAGGTTTTTTTCCACTCAACACCAAGTTCAGAGATGTTCAATATGGCCCCCTCCAGACACTCGAGCAATATCAACCCGATACTCAAACTCGTTCCACACTCTCTGTAGCATATCAGGCGTAACAGTTTGGATAGCTGCTGTTATTTCTCGTTTCAAATCATCAATGGTGGCTGGGAGATGTGGCCGAAACACCATATCCTTAACATACCCCCATAAGAAAAAATCGCAGGGGGTAAGATCAGGGCTTCTTGGAGGCCAGTGATGAAGTGCTCTGTCACGGGCTGCCTGGCGGCCGATCCATCGCCTCGGGTAGTTGACGTTCAGGTAGTTACGGACAGATAAGTGCCAATGTGGTGGCGCTCCATCCTGCTGAAATATGAATTTGCAGCTCTCTGCTAGCTCTGCGAGTCGATTTTCCTGGGCTGCGAACAAATGCTTGCTGGATGCGTGCTACATTTTCGTCACTCGTTCTCGGCCGTCCAGAACTTTTCCCTTTGCACAAACACCCATTCTCTGTAAACTGTTTATACCAACGTTTAATACACCACCTATCAGGAGGTTTAACACCATACTTCGTTCGAAATGCACGCTGAACAACTGTCGTCGATTCACTTCTGGCGTACTCAATAACATAAAAAGATTTCTGTTGAGCGGTCGCCATCTTAGCATCAACTGACGCTGACGCCTAGTCAACAGCGCCTCAAGCGAACAAATGTACAACTAAATGAAACTTTATAGCTCCCTTAATTCGCCAACAGATAGTGCTTAGCTCTGCCTTTTGTCGTTGCAGAGTTTTAAATTCCTAAAGTTGTGGTATTCTGGCCGCTGGTGGCCGAGCGGTTCTGGCGCTACAGTCTGGAACCGCGCGACCGCTACGGTCGTAGGTTCGAATCCTGCCTCGGGCATGGATGTGTGTGTTGTCCTTAGGTTAGTTAGGTTTAAGTAGTTCTAAGTTCTAGGGGACTTCTGACCTCAGCAGTTGAGTCCCATAGTGCTCAGAGCCATTTTTTTTGTGGTATTCTTTTTGAATCACCCTGTACAATCAAACGATTACGTTTCGATACCCCGTAATTGTCTCCCACTGCGACACACGAGTCTGAAATTTGTCTCAAATGTGCCTATTTCGCCAAAATACAAAACGAGCTGCCCCTCTTTGAACTTTTTCGACATTCTCCGTCAGTCCCAACTGATGCGAATCCCACACCGCACAGCAGTACTCCAGAATAGGGCGGAAAAGCGTAATGTAAGCAGTCTCTTTAGTAGAACTGTTGCACTTTCTAAGTGTTCTGCCAGTGAGCTGCAGTTTTTGGTTTGCTCTAGCCCCAACATTTTTTATGTCATCATCCCAATTCAGGTTATTTGTAATTGTAATCCATAGCTATTTAGTTGAATTTACAGCCTTCAGATTTGTGTGACTTATCACGTAATCGAAATTTAGAGGATTTCTTTTAGTACTCGTGGGAATAACTTCACACTTTTCTTCATTCAGGGTCAATTGCTACTTTTCGCACCATACAGATATCTTATCTAAATCATTTTGCAATTCGTTTTGGTCATGTGATGGCTTTACAAGACGGTAAATGACAGCTTCATCTGCAAACAGTCTAAGAGGGCTACTCAGATTCTCTCCAATGTCGTTAATATACACTCCTGGAAATTGAAATAAGAACACCGTGAATTCATTGTCCCAGGAAGGAGAAACTTTATTGACACATTCCTGGGGTCAGATACATCACATGATCACACTGACAAAACCACAGGCACATAGACACAGGCAACAGAGCATGCACAATGTCGGCACTAGTACAGTGTATATCCACCTTTCGCAGCAATGCAGGCTGCTATTCTCTCATGGAGACGATCGTAGAGATGCTGGATGTAGTCCTGTGGAACGGCTTGCCATGCCATTTCCACCTGGCGCCTCAGTTGGACCAGCGTTCGTGCTGGACGTGCAGACCGCGTGAGACGACGCTTCATCCAGTCCCAAACATGCTCAATGGAGGACAGATCCGGAGATCTTGCTGGCCAGGGTAGTTGACTTACACCTTCTAGAGCACGTTGGGTGGCACGGGATACATGCGGACGTGCATTGTCCTGTTGGAACAGCAAGTTCCCTTGCCGGTCTAGGAATGGTAGAACGATGGGTTCGATGACGGTTTGGATGTACCGTGCACTATTCAGTGTCCCCTCGACGATCACCAGTGGTGTACGGCCAGTGTAGGAGATCGCTCCCCACACCATGATGCCGGGTGTTGGCCCTGTGTGCCTCGGTCGTATGCAGTCCTGCTTGTGGTGCTCACCTGCACGGCGCCAAACACGCATACGACCATCATTGGCACCAAGGCAGAAGCGACTCTCATCGCTGAAGACGACACGTCTCCATTCGTCCCTCCATTCACGCCTGTCGCGACACCACTGGAGGCGGGCTGCACGATGTTGGGGCGTGAGCGGAAGACGGCCTAACGGTGTGCGGGACCGTAGCCCAGCTTCATGGAGACGGTTGCGAATGGTCCTCGCCGATACCCCAGGAGCAACAGTGTCCCTAATTTGCTGGGAAGTGGCGGTGCGGTCCCCTACGGCACTGCGTAGGATCCTACGGTCTTGGCGTGCATCCGTGCGTCGCTGCGGTCCGGCCCAGGTCGACGGGCACGTGCACCTTCCGCCGACCACTGGCGACAACATCGATGTACTGTGGAGACCTCACGCCCCACGTGTTGAGCAATTCGGCGGTACGTCCACCCGGCCTCCCGCATGCCCACTATACGCCCTCGCTCAAAGTCCTTCAACTGCACATACGGTTCACGTCCACGCTGTCGCGGCATGCTACCAGTGTTAAAGACTGCGATGGAGCTCCGTATGCCACGGCAAACTGGCTGACACTGACGGCGGCGGTGCACAAATGCAGCTAGCGCCATTCGACGGCCAACACCGCGGTTCCTGGTGTGTCCGCTGTGCCGTGCGTGTGATCATTGCTTGTACAGCCCTCTCGCAGTGTCCGGAGCAAGTATGGTGGGTCTGACACACCGGTGTCAATGTGTTCTTTTTTCCATTTCCAGGAGTGTAGATCAGAAACAATAGAAAGCCTGTAACACTTCCTTGGGGAATGCCGAATATTGCTTCTGTTCTGCTCGATGACTTTCCGTCTACTACTACGAACTGTGACCTTTCTCATAGGAAATAACGAATCCAGTCGCACAACTGAGGCGATATTCCATAGGCACGCAGTTTGGTTAGCAGACGCTTGTGAGGAACGGTGTCGAAAGCCTTCTGGAAATCAAAAAATATGGCATCAATTTGACATCCCCTGTCGACAGCACTCATTACTTCATGTGTATAAAGAGCTAGTTATGTTTCACAAGAACGATATTTTATGAATCAGTGCTGACTGTGTATCTATTAATCACTTTTTCGACGTAATTAATAATGTTCAAATGCAGTATGTGTTCCAAAACCCTACTGCAAATCGACGTTAGTGATATAGGTCAGTAATTCAGCGGATTACTCCTACTTCTCTTTTTCGGTATTGGTGTGACGTGAGCAATTTTCCAGTCTGTAGGTACGGATCTTTCTGTGAGCGAACGGTTGTATATAATTCCTAAATAAGGAGCTATTGTATCAGAATACTCTGAAAGGAATCTGACAGGTGCAATCTGAACCGGAGGCCTTGCCTTTATTAAATGATTTAGGCTGTTTTGCTACACCGAGGATATCTACTTCTATGTTTCTCACCTAGGCAGTTGTTCTTGACTGGAATTCAGGAATACTTACTTCGTCTTCTTTGGTGAAGCAGTTTCGGATTCGGAAAGCAGTGTTTAATAACTCTGCTTTAGTGGTACTGTCATCAGTGACTTCACCGTTGTTATCACGCAGTGAAGGTATTGATTGCGTCGTGCCACTGGTGTTTGTTATGTATGACCAAAGTCTCTTCGGGTTTTCTGCCAGATTCCGACACGGAGTTTCGTTCTGGAACTTATTAAAAGCATCTCACATTGAAGTACGCCTTCTATTTCGAACTTCTTCAAAACTTTGTCGATCTTGGGGATTTTTCGTTTTTTTTTTAATTTTGCTTACTTTTTTTCGTTTCTACTGCAACAGCGATCTGACCCGTTTTTTGTACCATGGGGGATCGGTATCATTACTTATTAATTTACGTCATATATATCTCTCACTTGCCGACGATACTATCTCTTTGAAATCATTCCGCATCTTTTCTACGCTTTCATGATCAGATCGGAAGGAGTGAAGACAGTCTCTTAAGCGTTAAGAGCATTTTTATCAGCTTCTTTTAAATCGATCGCGTTTCTTTTTGATGGTTGTAGGTATTACGATATTCAGGCTAGCAGGAACTGCCTTGTGGTCGCTAATTCCTGTATTTGTCACGATACTCCCTATTTTTCCAGGATTATTTGTTGCTAAGAGGTCAAATATGCTTTCGCAACCATTTACACTTCGAGTGAGCTTATGAAATAATTGTTCAAAATAATTTTCTGAGAAAGCATTCAGTACCATTTCGGATGACGATTTATGCCTGCCGCCGGCTTTAAACGTATAGTTTTTCCAGCATATAGAGGGTAGATTGAAGTCATCATCGACTATAATTGTATGATTGGAGTACCTATTTGAAATGAGACTCAAGTTTTCTTTGAACTATTTAGCAACTATACCTTCTGAGTTTGAGGGTCCGTAAAACGATCCGATTAATAGTTTAGTCCGATTGTCAGGTATAACCTGTAGCCATACTATTTCGCAGGAACTATCTACTTCAATTTCACTACAATGTAAACTTCTTCTGACAGTAATAAATACTCCACCACCAACTGTATTTAATCTATCCTTTCTGCACACTCTTAGATTGTTTGAAAAAATTTCGGCTGAGCTTATTTCCGGCTATAGCCAGCTTTCTGTATCTGTAATTATTTGAGCTTCAGTGCTTTCTATTAGGGCTTGGAGCTCTGGTTCTTTCCCAAAACAGCTACGACAGTTTACAACTACAATACTGATCGTTTGTACAACTACCTTACTGTGTTTTCCCGGACCCCTTTCCTGAGACCCTTTAACCTAAAAAACATCTCAGTCCCTTCCAAACAGCTCCCGCTATCCGTGTAGCCGTTTCCTATGTGTAGTGGACTCCTGACCTATCAAGCGGAACCCGGAAACCCACCACCCAATGGTGCAAGTCAAGGAATCTACAGCCTACACGGTCACAGAACCGCCTGAGCCTCTGATGCATACCTTCCATTCGGCTCTGAACCAAAGGACCACAGTCGGTTCTACAGACGATGCTGTAGATGGTGAGCTCCGCCTTAATCTCACAAGCAAGACTGGCAGTATTTACGATTTCCACTAGCCGCCCGAAACCAGAGAGACTCTCCTCTGATCCAAAGCGACGCACGTGATTGGTACCGACATGGGCCACCACCTGCAGTTGGCTGCACACTGTACTCTTCATGGCATCCAGAAGCACCCTTTCCACATCCGGAATGACTCCCCCCGGAATGCACACGGAATGCACACTGGCTTTCTTCCCCTCCTTGGCAGCCATATTCCTAATGGGCGTCATTACGCGCCTAACGTTGGAGCTCACAACTATCATCAAAGACACCCTCAGTGAATGCCCAGACCTTGTGGGCCGAGAAGCTTCCTGTGGAACAGGATGGACGACTGCATCATTCGTCAAACGAACCGGGGAGGCCGTACGATCAGCCCCTCGGAAAGTCTTTCCCTGCCTGCCAGACTTTGGAATGATCTCCCACTCGACGACGGGTCAGTGGTCAACCTCAGTGCCGGCAGTACACGGGGCTGCCACAGCAGTGGACCGATCGGGGGACATGTGGGACGCGCTCGACGTCCCTCGCATGCCCGCGTCCGACCTCTCACAGCGGTGCCCCTTGGCAGCAGTCTCAAGCTGTGTGACGGAAGCCAACGCAGCCTGGAGCTGTGAGCGAAGACTCGCCAACTCAGCTCGCATATGTACACAACAATCACGGTTCCTATCCATTACTGCAGTCGTCCTTGTTCGAAGGTCGTAAAAATATGTAGCAAACGAACGCTGTACTCGGCTTATTAGCAGCAGGAATTCGAAGTGCTCTTTCAGTGACGGTCCAACCGACACTGAGCTATACTAATTAAAACAAATTAAATCGTATACTATACGAGGGTCGATAACAACGGCGGTACTGTACGCTACACTGTTATTAAACTAAAAGGTTGTGCCTAGTAAGCACTCGAACACGCACGAAATTACAAAAATAGACTACTAACTACACAGGTATCTGTAAATAAGTCGCCCCTGTTGAAAGGTCGTAGAATATATAACGAACGAACAGTGTACTCGCTTTATTAGCAGCAGGGACACGAGTCGTTCTACCACTGACGGTGACTGACTCTGACACATGCGACGCTGACAATGACGGGTGCGACACTGACACATGCGGGAATAAAACGTCAAAGGGTCCCCCTAAGTCCCTCCCCCCTCCCCCCCCCCCTCCCTGCAAGATCGGCAACAACTTTGGTGCGCCTTCCGCCTGCCTCTGTTGAGCACTTTAATAATATACTTATCAGAGACAACCTGTGCCACCCCCCCCTTTCCCCTCCCCGCCGGAGGTTCGAGTCCTCCATCGGGAATGAGTGTGTGTGTTGTCCTTATCATAGGTTAGTTTAAGTAGTATGTAAGTCTAGGGACCGATGAACTCAGCAGTTTTGTTCCTTAGGAATTCACACACATTTGAACATATGAGCAACCTGTAAAAAAATCCCAGGCGCTTGGAGACAGGCAACACCTTCGATACCTCTCCGATTCCGCATCCCTACAAACTGGCGCAAGAGCAGTAGCGTAGCCCTCTGGTAACTGTTTGTCTATGTACAGCTAAAAAGCTGCTCAACAGAAGTGGGCGGTGGGCACCAAGGGTGCTGCTGAAATGAACGGTCTAAGCCACTTTATTCGCGCATGTGTCGATGTCACGCTACACAAAGAGGGCTGTGACCACGTTCCGTGAGGTTGCTGGCCCACGATGTCCTTAGAGGAGGACTGAATCGTCTGTGGGGTGTCAGCAGTGTCAAAGGCGGTCAACAACGTCATCTTGTTGTCTTTCGCACTACGAACTGTCATTTTCGACCGCGAAATGTGTTGAAAACAACGTCCCAAGGGCAGGGATGGTTTCATTGATGCCCTTTATGCCAGTCTCTAATATCCTTTCGAGTCGAGTCTGAGCGGTGGTGTGTCTGAAATATTTTCCTCGGCCACACACAAAGAAACCGCCTGATTTCAACGCTGGGTGTCGCGATTCTGACCTCTGTCGCGGAGGCGGCAGTAGAAGGTGTGAAATGTGGATAAGAACAGCGGCGACGATCTTCCCACCATGTGTTACGTCTACAGTGGCGATGGGCAGAACTATGGCGAATTGCGATGTCAACGTGACAGCATTAGCCCACCTTGCACATAACATGAACTTCTGAGTTCGGGCCTTTTGTCGAGGGCGGGGGTGACATTGCAGGGCGCTACCCTTCCTCACCATTACAGAGGGAGGTTGTTGGCACCTTCGACCCAAATTTCAAACTAATCGTCGCAGTAGGAGACAGTTACGGGGTAACGAAAAAGTGATCCTTTAATAGTCTTGCGCAGTGTACGTACGTTCTCCGCATGCCACTGTACCGTGCGTTGCGGAGGGTATTTGTACCACTACTAGTCATTCCCTTTGCTGTTCCACTCGCAAATGGCGCCAGGTGAAAACGGCTGTCTATATGCCTCCGTACGAGCCCTAATTTCTGTTGTCTTGTCCTCGCGGTCCTTACGTGAAACGTTCTTCCCTCCAGGGATTCACATTTGCGTTCACAAAGAATCTCCGCAATAGTGGCGAGTATCTAGTAGGTCGCCTCTGATTACTTCATGTGTACCCTTAATGCGACCTGGTGTAGAACACAAGTACTCGAGAAGTACTCAAGGTTGCATTGCACTAACGTTCGATACGCGGTCTGCTTTATAGGTGAGCTACACGTTTCTAGAATTCTCTCAATAATTTGAAGCCTTCTTTCCCTAGTAGCGACCTCATGTGCTCTTGATGTATGACACCTGAATGCTGCGGTTACATCTGATGTATGGCGCAGGTACAGACGCGGTATCTGAGTAGTCTATGACAGACAGCTACGTGGAGCACATGGCAGTACGTCACGTGTCAACGGACTCTGAACGTCGGATGCATGACGCTTGGGTAACGAATCACAGCGGAGATTACTTCAGAAGTAGAGTTTACGAGAATCTCACTAAGATGGACGTTCAATATCACAGAGACAAAGTTGCATACCCACAAACCGCCACAAAGTACGACTTCCAAGTATTGAACGAAGGAACGTCACGTCACTTCCGCAGAGTAGAGCTGTTGACAAAATATCGATAGATCGATACTTCTCCCAAAATATATCAATAAATATCGGCGATATTTTTCCCCTTATAGTGATATCATGATAACAATATCGAGTTCCGATGTTTTTATCTTACACTGCATTTTTTTTCACAGTTTTCGGTACATATATGCAGTTGTTCTCTTTAAATTGTAGCAGCACACAATTTTTCTTTCACTGTGTGAAATAGTCTTACCACTTTTTGAAATTTGATCGCCTCCAATCTTTCTCTTTGACTGTTTGAAGCAAGTATATGGGGCACATAAGAACAAGTCCGATTACAGTGGGAGGTGACGTTGTGAAAGGAATAATGAGATTTCCGTTCTGAAGAAATAGCAAACAGTTGCGTTTAAAAAAAAAATTTAACGCAACTAGTGTGCTATTTCTTGCCGTCGGTATCCTTCAAAAATAGTTGCTGAAAGTGGTGATCAAAAATCTAAATGACAAGACTGGTCTTCGCGGTGGGTGGAGACGACTGAGTGGAAATGCTGAGGTAATCGGCGCTCGGCGCCACCAACAGAAACTGCAACGTTTAGCTTCAACACGCAGTTTTGACATTACAAATGCTAGGTCTCTGTCGTTGGCAGAAATGAATAATCCGAAATGTGACGAAACCGAACGACAGACCCACTGCCTACTTTTTATTGTGCCACTTACGTGCAGTTACCATTGTTAGCAAAGTAGTTACCGCCAAGCGTGAACTTAGGTCGTTTTCCCTTACAGGCAGTATACTCACAATGTGAAGCCGATCTTTTTATGGGCCGGTACGTCGATGTATATTATGTCGATATATCGAAATGTCAATCCTACTTCTCGATATAAAGAGAACAGATAATGATATTCTTTTACATATCGATATGTCGCATTCCCGATATTTTTAAAATATCAGCAGCCCTACAGCAGAGCCATAAAAGCCGATCGACGCTCTAGTACGGGTCACATCGCTGCCGGTTTGAATGCCGAACTACCAGGAGCCCATTGTACCAGGGTTATACGCGGAAAATACAGTGCATAATTATCAGCAGCCGACCAACGTCGCATACTGTGCCTTACCATGACTTTTGGCCAGTCATTGTATTTACCGATAGTCGAGACGTGAAAATTTCCTGGGTAAGCAAAAATTAATTCTGCGAATTGTACAGTTTATGACAGTCAAATACTCGCTTTAAATCTTTCGTAAATATACCGACTCATATATAATGGCCCCAGAATATTTTTTGCCCACGAGTGCGTCAGAATTTGCAGAGAGTTACAGTTTACTTTTGCCTCCTACCAGAAGTCTCCTAGTTTCGCCACTGAAGATTTGGCTGCAATAAAATTTATTTTTAAAAAGAATTATCTGGCTGCTGCTCTCTACATAGCAAATTATGAGAATTTGTCAGTGTTAGTGTTGAATGTTCAGAATTATTTTTTAACCTTATTACTACTTTATGATTTTACTGACAATTAATAAGACTGCCCTTGTATATACAGGGTTATTACAAATGATTGAAGCGATTTCACAGCTCTACAATACCTTTATTATTTGAGATATTTTCACAATGCTTTGCACACACATACAAAAACTCAAAAAGTTCTTTTAGGCATTCACAAATGTTCGATATGTGCCCCTTTAGTGATTCGGCAGACATCAAGCCGATACTCAAGTTCCTCCCACACTCGGTGCAGCATGTCCCCATCAATGAGTTCGAAAGCATCGTTGATGCGAGCTCGCAGTTCTGGCACGTTTCTTGGTAGAGGAGGTTTAAACATTGAATCTTTCACATAACCCCACAGAACGAAATCGCATGGGGTTAAGTCGGGAGAGCGTGGAGGCCATGACATGAATTGCTGATCATGATCTCCACCACGACCGATCCATCGGTTTTCCAATCTCCTGTTTAAGAAATGCCGAACATCATGATGGAAGTGCGGTGGAGCACCATCCTGTTGAAAGATGAAGTCGGCGCTGTCGGTCTCCAGTTGTGGCATGAGCCAATTTTCCAGCATGTCCAGATACACGTGTCCTGTAACGTTTTTTTCGGAGAAGAAAAAGGGGCCGTAAACTTTAAACCGTGAGATTGCACAAAACACGTTAACTTTTGGTGAATTGCGAATTTGCTGCACGAATGCGTGAGGATTCTCTACCGCCCAGATTCGCACATTGTGTCTGTTCACTTCACCATTAAGAAAAATGTTACTTCATCAGTAAAAACAAGTTTCGCACTGAACGCATCATCTTCCATGAGCTGTTGCAACCGCGCCGAAAATTCAAAGCGTTTGACTTTGTCATCGGGTGTCAGGGCTTGTAGCAATTGTAAACGGTAAGGCTTCTGCTTTAGCCTTTTCCGTAAGATTTCCCAAACCGTCGGCTGTGGTACGTTTAGCTCCCTGCTTGCTTTATTCGTCGACTTCCGCGGGCTACGGGTGAAACTTGCCCGCACGCGTTCAACCGTTTCTTCGCTCACTGCAGGCCGACCCGTTGATTTCCCCTTACAGAGGCATCCAGAAGCTTTAAACTGCGCATACCATCGCCGAATGGAGTTAGCAGTTGGTGGATCTTTGTTGAACTTCGTCCTGAAGTGTCGTTGCACTGTTATGATGACTGATGTGAGTGCATTTCAAGTACGACATACGCTTTCTCGGCTCCTGTCGCCATTTTGTCTCACTGCGCTCTCGAGCGCTCTGGCGGCAGAAACCTGAAGTGCGGCTTGAGCCGAACAAAACTTAATGAGTTTTTCTACGTATCTGTAGTGTGTCGTGACCATATGTCAATGAATGGAACTACAGTGAATTTATCATTTGTAACAGCCCTGTATATCTTTTAGGGTTGCGGGCGTGATAAATATTCATTGGTAGGAGTTACCTTAAAATGGTTGCCTAGTTACGGAAATATCGTGGCAATGTTCTAACGTCATCTGGCCGCTATTCTAAAATGTATTGGAGTGAGCTTTCTCCTTTTTTTTAAAAAAAAAAAATACATTACAGTGAGAGGCCTTATGCGTAATGATGTTAGCAAAGAAACCTTCGTTGGTGCCAGGGACCACCTACAGTTAATTTTACATAGGTGTGTAGCTCTATTTATAGTCGTTTACTCCATGGCCATTGATTTATCAAGGCGAGAGACATTTTTACCTAAAATGCACAGTGACAAGATGAGGTAACACTTAAAGAATCGTCTTTGACAAGTCTTTCCTCGTGTTTCGCCAACAATACTCACAAATGATGCTGAACGGCATGCTTTTGCCGATGATATTTATGCTCATGCTTTTCGTCCATACGTTCCGTTAAGGAATAGAAAAAGACTCCCATTTCTGATACCATGGGTACCGATGAATGTAGAGAATGGCAGAGAAACATAAATAGCAAAGAAAGGAATATACACACATCAGAAAAAAGTTTTGGGTCACCTCGTTTGCGATAGTTCCGAAACCTGAAGAGAAAATTGGAATAGAGATCAGGATAAACATCATTTCCGCACTTTTTATTGCACATGGGGGACAGCGAGACCATCAGAGGTAATACCCAGTAGAACATCCTCCTGCATTCATGCATGCCTGTATTCGTCGTGGAATACTATCCACAAGTTCATGAAGGCATTGTTGGTCCAGATTGTCTCACTCCTCAACAGCGATTCGGCGTAGATCCCTCAGAGTGGTTGGTGAGTCACGTCGTCCATAAACAATCCTTTTCAATCTATCCCAGGCATATTCGACAGGGTTCATGTCTGCAAAACATGCTGGCCACTCTAGTCTAGCGATGCCATTGTCGTGAAGGAAATCATTCACAAAATGTGCACCATGGAGGGGCGAATTGTCATCCATAAAGACAATTGCCTCGCCAATATGCTCCCGATATGGTTGCACTATCGGTCGGAGGATGGCATTATTCAACATGGTGGCGTTGGTGTCAGGGTTCCTTCGAGCCATAATCCGTAGGTAGCGGTCATCCACTGCAGTAGCAGCTCTTGGGCGGCCTGAGCGAGGCATGTCATCGACAGTTCCTGTCTCTCTGTATCTCCTGCATGTCCGACAACATTGATTTGGTTCACTCCGAGACGCCTGGACACTTTACCTAGTTGAGAGCCCTTCCTGGCACAAGGTAAAAATGCGGACGCGATCGAACTGCGGTATTGACCGTCTAGGCATGGTTGAACGACAGACAACACGAGCCGTGTACCCCCTTTTTGGTGGAATGACTGGAACTCATAGGCTGTCGGACCCCTCCGTCTAAGAGGTGCTGCTCATGCATGGTTGTTTACATGTTGGCGGGTTTAGACATCTCTGAGGTAATGTGTCTATGATACAATATCCACAGTCAACGTCTATCTTCAGGGGTTCTGGGAACCAGAGTATTACAAAACTTTTTTTATGTATGTGTAAACAGTTGCCAAAGTCAAGGTGTTAATTTAGTTCGAAGGGAATAGGGAAGGGAATCTGTCGTGTCCGTATTGTTACAACTAACCTGTCCTTATCGTAAAGTGATATTAAGAAAAATGATTTGGAAATTTGTGGTAAGGAATATGGGACCAAACTGCTGAGGTCATCGGTCCCTAGGCTTATACAGTACTTAATCTAACTGAAACTAACTTACGCTAAGTATAACTCAAACACCCATGCCCGAGGGAAGACTGGAACCTCCGACGACGACTGGTGTGGCCGAGCTGTTCTAGGCGCTTCAGTCTGGAACCGCGCGACCGCTACGGTCGCAGGTTCGAATCCTGCCTCGGGCATGGATGTGTGTGATGTTCTTAGGTTAGTTAGGTTTAAGTAGTTCTAAGTTCTAGGGGACTGATGACATCAGCTGTTAAGTCCCATAGTACTCAAAGCCATTTGTTTTTTAACCTCGGACGGGGTAAGCCGCGCGAACCGTGACAAGGTGCCTGAGACCGCACGGCTACCTCGCGCGGCTGATATTAAGAAATAAATATTTTTACAGTCAAGATCACGTGTTGTAAAATTTTTAATTCCTCGGGTGGCCAGTTTCGATAGGACATTGAGAAAATGAAAATGTTTCAAAAGGTGATCTTGGCTGCGGAACTTCGTATTTATAACGCAAGATCAGAAGGTGGATAACAGCAGCAGCAATTGATGTTGAGAAGATTGCGAAAAACAGAAATGCGGATAGCTGGGCTAGAATTTTAACGCCATCCCTGCTGACCTCTTAACCAGTGACTCACCTTGCTTAGAGAATGGTGTACAGATGGAGGATGAGAGAGAACCCGAAAACAAAGACGCTGTTTGTGAAAGCAGATCAAAAAGGAGAGAGTCACCACACTGCCGGAAAAATTGGTGCAGACTTATGCCGGCCAGTGTGGCCGAGCGGTTGTAGGCGCTTCAGTCTGGAACCGCGCGACCGCTTTGGTCGCAGATGCTAATCCTGCCTCGGGCATGAATGTGTGTGATGTCCTTGGTTTAGTTAGGTTTAAGTAGTTCTAAGTTCTAGGGGACTGATGGCCTCACATGTTAGTGCGCAGAGCCATTTGAACCATTTTGAACCAATTTCTGCAAACTTACATGGAGAAAAAGAGACTAGTTGTCGCGAATATGCGTCGGAGAGCCAGCGCTAGCCCGTACCACTGCGTCGAGGATAATTTTGCGTGAACCGGAACGAGTTGTGGAGGAACAGATCACAGTCGTCTAGGCAGTGGCGCCAAGTGAACTCCCGGAGGTGATACGGCGGACGTGTCTATCTCCGTACAGCCAACCGCAGGTTCTTCCTTGTCGGATGAGTCAGCTCGTCAGTAACGCGTCGGCGGGAGCGCCTCGTCCTCCAGTACGCGGCGAACAGCTGCGCGGGACGCTCGCCGCCGTGTCGCCACACCCGTCAACGTTGTGGACGAGCGCAGCACGTGGTACGTACACGACGGGAACTCGTGCAGTCCTACTGGCCAACGTAGTCGCTCTATTCCAACCGGGGCACTAGCTGTTCAGTCGAAACGTCAGCTAGAGAACGGGTGCACGAACATAAAACGGGTGGACGGTTCTTTATGACAAAGGGAGTCGTGGAATATACTGCGACGTCGCTAGCTTCCTTTCTACGTCTCTTGCTATTTTAGTTCTGCAATGCCTCAGCTCCCCTCTCTTGGCAAATAATAACTCTGTGAAGTTCAAAAATGGGTGTGAAATCTTATGGGACTTATCTGCTAAGGTCATCAGTCCCTAAGCTTACACACTACTTAACCTAAATTATCCTAAGGACAAACACACACACTCATGCCCGAGGGAGGACTCGAGCCTCCGTCGGGACCAACGACACAGTTCATGACTGCAGCGCCTTAGACCGCTCGGCAAATCCCGCGCGGCGTCACGCGGTTCCAGACTGTAGCGCCTAGAACCGCTCGGCCACCCCGGCCGGCCGCTGGGAAGTGCCCAAAGTGACTCCAATTTATACATTTGAATTCTTGAAAACCCCGTAAACAAAAAGTGACAATGATGTTGTTCCCCTTGTTCATTATGCAGAGGTAAATGATCATTTTTAGCACTTACACAAAATATTGATCTAGATCCCAATGTGTTCATTATTCCCAATGATGAGTTTCGGCTATAGGCGTCGTCAGATAAAAAAAGAAAGGTTACGCTGTATGTTGTCAACGGTTGTACTGAATATTATTGTGACATGTACCAGACCCGGCGCCATAAGAAAAAATAAAATGCGATACGTGCAAAGTTTGTGTAAGGTGTTCCGTGTATAACACTAGAGATATTCCACTGCTATCAACGATAGTTATCACCCTCATAACAGGCGTGACGTCACCAAATGCACACTAATGCGACATTTATAGCCAACTGCTCTACTCCCGGCCGAAAACTCACGCGGCAGACAACAAAATTACACTGCTTCCTTCTGCACCACGTGCTGAATTTCAGTCTCCTAGCGTGCGTCACACCACCATCTACCTTCACATATGTTCACTACTCTAGTCACATTGACGTCAGTGAACAATAAACGCCTAAACACGAATCGGACATCTGTCTTTGCATGATGCGTTCTTTCTGTCAAGATAACTAAGCTCATTTCACGGACCGAGTCGAGACTGCGAATTGCAAAACTGGCTATTCTATATTCCTACCAGACTATAGGTCTGTCTTACGTACTGACTTAAAGTTCTGGTTTTGTTTTTGTTAAGTCGGTGAAATTTTCGTTAACCATTTAGAAGCTCCAAAGGAGAAAAAACTCTGGAAAGGAGGACACTGCAAGAGAAGGAAGGCTAAAACGATACTCCGGCATCGACATCAGTAATTAACTCAGACTGGATACAGGTGGTGAAAGGGATCGTCAGTGGCCGTTTGAAGTAACCATCCGAGACGTCAATAGTACTTTTGTCCATCAAAATGAACGTCATTCTGGTAATTTGTCACGTCAACCATCAGTAACAGTATTTGTCTATTGTGATGGAATGGAGGACTCGAGAGCTGCCTACCTATTCGTGTTCACTCCTCCGTACAGGCAATGCGACAATTTCATCCCTGAACTGCTGGGCCCCCAAGCGGAACGACGAATTAGTGAAGCTGTCGCATCGCATCGGGTGCGCACCTCCACAGAAAGCTGTAGCAAGAAGAGGAGTGATCGGGTGTAACGTTTCGTCGACGTGAGGCAAAAGGCGGGAAGGTGAAAGAGGCTGCTATGATTTGCATAAGATATCCTTTGGCTTTTGGTTGAACGTGATTTCGGAAAACCTTAGCAGTCCTAAACCGAGATGGTCGGGATAAGATTTCCACTACGCTGTTTGTAAGTGCAAGTCCAGTCTCATAATCAGTCAGCCACTTCGTTACGTTTACTACTGAAGCAGCCATCCCATGATCAGCATGAAGTGATCTGTAGTCTGAAAAGTTTAGATAAAGATGACAACGTCACTGTTTGAGCGATCATCTGAATGCCTGCTGGAGCACAAATGGTTCAAATGGCTCTGAGCATTATGGGACTTAACTTCTGAGGTCATCAGTCCCCTAGAACTTAGAACTAATTAAACCTAACTAACCTAAGTACATTACACACAGCCGTGCCCGAGGCAGGATTCGAACCTGCAACCGTAGGGGTCCAGACTGTAGCGCCTAGAACCGCTCGGCCACTCCTGCCGGCTGCTGGAGCACAGTCTAATTGTTTTATGTACCTACAGCGTCCGAGATCTTGTCAGACCCGATGTATCTTCAAGACCAAATCGCCATTCATGTGCTCTTCGATCAAACGTTACTTCATTGCTGGGTACCTGTCGCGTGTACGTACGTACGTACGTACGTACGTACGTAGTCTACTCACATTGTCTCTCTCAGGCGGACAGTAAAATTTCGTTCACGTGAAGTTCAAAGGAATAACGATGTGCTGCTTTTAATTTTGTCGTCTCGTTTGTAGTCTTTTTAGTGCTCTATTTCAACAGTAATTATTTGGATATGCCGGCCGCGGTGGCCGTGCGGTTCTGAGCGCTTCAGTCCGGAACCGCGAGACTGCTACGGTCGCAGGTTCGAATCCTGCCTCGGGCATGGATGTGTGTGATGTCCTTAGGTTAGTTAGGTTTAAGTAGTTCTAAGTTCTAGGGGACTGATGACCTGAGTTGTTGAGTCCCATAGTGCTCAGAGCCATTATTTGGATATAATTATTATAGGCGTTAGGTTGTGTCATTTTGAAACTAGATTCATTATTAAAACCAATGTTTCTGCCATCTTAGCAGCTGTCCTTACTTGAGTGATTGAAGAAGACAGCTGCAAAGACGCAGAAACGCATGTTTTAGTATTGACTTTATCTTCAAAATGGTGTATCCTGCTGCACGAAATGTTTCTTTTTTTTCATACTTTCATACATGGAATTTGCATGTATATCGTAGTTATTATCTGTTTCCCCTGTGACGAAGCGATGGGAACGCTCAAATAAATTTAAAAAAAAAATGGTTCAAATGGCTCTGAGCACTATGGGACTTAACATCTGTGGTCATCAGTCCCCTAGAACTTAGAACTACTTAAACCTAACTAACCTAAGGACATCACACACATCCATGCCCGAGGCAGGATTCGAACCTGCGACCGTAGCAGTCAAGCGGTTCCGGACTGATCGCCTGAACCGCGAGACCACCGCGGCCGGCAAATAAATTTAAAAGTAGTTGTAGGTATATAGGCTCACTACGTACAAAGAAGGACGGTGTTGTCGACATCAAGGTCAGCATAGACAGAGTCATTGGACAAATCGAGTTTGGCTATGTTAAAGAACTATCTCTACATAAAGTTTTTCGTCTTTAGGAGAACTAAGTAAAACGAGAATCTGAACTCTATTTCTCGCGAATATTTGTACAGAGCTTTGACTGTTAGGAACATGTTATTAGTTCAGTGAGCACAATTCAGGACATTTATAACAATGACGCTCGGATGAATCTATGACAGCGAAGACTGCGGCGAGCTACTCCAAGTATGACATGAGTATTGGATGTTAATTGGAAGTTTGGAACCAATAAGAGCAAAAACAGTTACAGATGGACAAATAATTGATCCACAAGAGCCAAAATTGTTTGTTTTAGATGGACAAAAGAATTGGAAAGTAACAGAGTTAAAATATTCAGAGTTCAGTTTTAGATTTCCCAAGTCAGATTATGTAGGGCTAAAATAACCCAGATTCAAACATTTCTATGGAACCGCACAAGCCGGCCGAAGTGGCCGAGCGGTTCTAGGCGCTACAGTCTGGAACCGCGCGACCGCAACGGTCGCAGGTTCGAATCCTGCCTCGGGCATGGATGTGTGTGATGTCCTTAGGTTAGTTAGGTTTAAGTAGTTCTAAGTTCTAGGGGACTGATGACCTCAGAAGTTAAGTCCCATAGTGCTCAGAGCCATTTGAACCGCACAACACATACTAAAATGTAACGCACGGAAAGAAACAACAATTAAACTTTGCAAAGTAATAGCCTTGCCTTTGGTGCTGTTTTAGCGAGTAATGGGCCCTAACGTCAGATTAATAACGACAAGTCTAATCATCAGAGGTGAAGTTCCTCCTCTTTGTAGCAGAAAATTCACTACAGGGCCATTAGAGAAAGCCCGATATTAGGCAAGAACTAGATGTAAAACGCATTAAAACTGTAACTGAGAAATATAGACTGAATTGAAAGGATCATGTTCATCGTATGTCTAACAATAAGATAATTACGGTTGCAATACTGTGTAGCGTTGGTCGTCCTTTAAAGAGATGGCGTAAACAAATGTGAAGGGGATCAGACACGAAGGCCTAATCCCTGAAGGCGACTTTAGAACTACAGTCAAGACTTGTTTAGCGTACGACTAGAATGTTCATCACTGTTTCGTAATACTTTCTCATTTTACAGAAAGGGCTTTCGCCCAGAAGTGAACAGTGAGGATCTAAGCTATTCAGCGAACTATCACACAATAAGTAAAATTAAAAATACAAGATAAATCGTTTAATCACCTAGTAACAAGCTGTGCTTCGGAGTAATGACGGCGACCTACCCCACTCATACCGAACTGACAATGTCAGATCTCAGCTGCCGGAACAGTCTTGAGGCCGGATGGATCTCGGCCACACGTGTGAATGACCTTACAGCGATTTACAGTCAGTCTCTGCATCACAAATTGGTAAGCCGTATTCTGCTCGCCAAAATGTTTGCGAATGATGGCGCTAAAGTAGTCCTTGCTAATATCGAACTCCTTCGATGTCAGTCTGTGAGATGGTTGTCGATTTTGTGCTAGCATCTGATGCATTAGCGCAATATTGTCTGTCGCTATAACTATTAGACCGCCGGCGCCGCGCGGGGTAGCCGTGCGGTCTTGGCGCCTTGCCACGGTTCGCGCGGCTTCCCCCGTCGGAGGTTCGAGTCCTACCTCTGGCATGGGTGTATGTGTTGTACCGAGCGTAAGTTACTTTAAGTTAGATTAAGTAGTGTGTAAGCCTAGGAAACGATGACCTCAGCAGATCGCTCCCATAGGAACTTACAAAACATTTCTAAATTTCCCAGAGCGTCGGCCTGCACACAGCACAATGCGTTTTAATCGCTCGTAAACACATGTCCAGCTCATTGTTTCTGTTTAGTACACCTGTACTAATGTCACATGTGTTCCGTCGCGGTTCTACCCAATTTGTAACAACTCATAATATTTAGGAGTTGGGGGTATATTTTATTAAGTTACAGTCACTGACAGCCCGCAGCTTTATGTCTGTTAACAACGAGATTCGTAAGTTGTCCAATTACACTGTGGGATAATTATTCACATTCAGTACGTTCGATTAGCTGAAGAATATCTGTTATCTTCAACTTTGTGTTTCGCACTATGCGAGGGAATTAGCAAGAGCACAAGCTTCATTCTTTACTCTGTTGCCGTTTAAAGAGCGGTCCGTGTAGCAGAATCTTCACACGTATCTTGGAAATCATATGAACGGTCTTCTTTTACACTTAATAGTGCAGCACACTTAATAGTGCAGATCATTAATTTGAAAAAAAAAAAAAAAAAGAAATTCTCACCGGATGTCATCTGATCGACTAATTATTTTTCCTTTGCGATGACGATCACAAAAGCATTTCAGAATGTAGTTACCGGTTTAAACCAGCCAGTGGTCACCAGTCTATCTGTAGATAAAAAGAAAGAAGACGACAACATAAATATAGAATCTATAAAATGAACAAAGCAACTATCCATGCAATGATAAAATAAGAATAGAGTTATGCCTAAATGCAGACGGTGCAATGGAAACCTAACTTCACCATTTGAAATATGCGCACTTAGGATAGATACGTACTTGTTTTATCATTACATAGATCACGGGTTCACAGACGGTGGTACGCCAGGGCAGTTTAGGTGGTACGCGTGCGTGTAAACAAAACACTTACTGACAAAAATAAAGTTATTCTATTTACATTACTGTACTTTTAAAGTTAAATGATGGTGATAAAACTGATAAAAGCAGTATGCTAGAGAAAATGTATTTTCTGCAGAATGTTTGTTTCTGGCTTTACGTTGGACATAGGAAGGTCGGTTTGTATCAAAAATGGCTCCGAGCACTATGGGACTCAACATCTTAGGTCATAAGTCCCCTAGAACTTAGAACTACTTAAACCTAACTAACCTAAGGACATCACACACACCCATGCCCGAGGCAGGATTCGAACCTGCGACCGCAGCTGTCCCGCGGTTCCGGACTGCAGCGCCAGAACCGCTAGACCACCGCGGCCGGCTCGGTTTGTATCCTCCCAACCCCTCCCTCCAATAGTCGTCTCTGTCTTGGCCGGGAATTACTTATCTTGTTCTGACGTTGGTTATATTTCTATCGGGTCTTGTCTGTGGATATAGGAAGTTTTCGTTCCTCTTTGCAGCTGCTGGCAACTTATGCGGTATGCCAATGCATGGCGCTGCAATGAACAGTTTATTGTTGTTATTATCGCTTTCGTGACAGTTACGTTAAATGGCACTCTGATACGAAGCATACTTTCGACCTCTTGCGGCAGTCGGTCGCTCAACGTTCGACCCCCCTTTCCTTCCTCTCCGTTACCTCAAGATACGTTAAAAGAAAAGATCGGTACGGCGGAAATGGCGGAAGAGGCAACCTTGCGTTTTGGGATACTATAAAAGCTATCGTCCAAGGTTATTTGGACAAAGGGCACGACGGTTCCACAGGTTAGTGGCGGTAACCCTACGGCGTCTGTTCCACATGTTAGTGCCGGCTGATCTATAAAACTCAGAAGTGGAACTCTGAGCTTAACCAGACTGAAATCTCAATTTCAGTCACAAACCCAGTCCAATTAAATCAACATGGATACAGCACCTTCAAAGACATATTACCCCAGTGGGTCAAATCCCACGGTTGAAAAACCGCAAGTGGTCTATTCGGATTCTGGGGAGACCACAGAAGTGTGCATGGAGGTAAATCGGAGTACCTCAAAACCCCGTAATAACAAAATCAAACCAAAATCTAGACTTTGGCTAATGACATTTAATGTAAATTCTCTCTTAAAAATGGGAAAACTAAAAAACATCCTGGACAAACCCAGAGAACGTAAAATCAAAATTATTGCATTTCAGGAATCACGATATACAGATGAAAATCCTTTTGATTCGGAAGGATACAGGATATACAAAGGAAAACCTGGAAAACGAACCATGGCAAATTGTCCACAATTTGGAACTGGATTTATAGTAGGTACATCAATACTTGATTCAGTCGCAACTTTCAAATCTTACTCGGGTCGGCTCTCCACGATGACAATAAAATCAGCTAATAAGATATACACCCTAATCAACGGACATGCACCAACTAACATCACTAACAAAAACAAAATAGAAGAAGTAGAAGAATTCTGGAACCAATTAGATAATATTCTCCAAAAAATCCCAAATAACCATGTCAAAATCCTTATGGGCGATTTCAATGCACAAATCGGTAAAGAAAAGAAATATCGATATTGGGTAGGTAAATGGTCAGGGCATACACAGACCAACCGGAATGGCATGCGACTCATTGAAATCTGCAAAAACCATGACCTATTTTTCAAATCAACATTTTTCAAGAAAATAGCCTCGAAAACGAAAACTTGGATCTCACCTAATCCATTACTAGGTGAATATCAGTTGGATCATGTAATGATCTCCCGCGTAAATACAGTAGAAATCATGAAACTTAAAGTCCTTAATGGACTAGAACTAGTTTCCGACCATTACCCAACAAAATTCTCCCTAGATGTCATTCCAGAAAAAAGAAAATTCACTAAGAAATGCCCACACCGTAAATATGATTTACAAAAGATAAATGGCAATGAACAATTTACAAAAGAAACGCAAAATTTAAAACCACAAAATTGGCAACAACTGCAAGCAGGACTTTTAAATGCAGCTGAAACTGTAGCACCGCAAACAAGAACACGTAAACACCCATGGTGGACAGATGAGTGTGACCAACTGATAAATCTCAGACAACAGGCGTGGCAAAATTGGTTGTGCAACAAAAATCAAAAGACCCTGGAAGATCTCAAAGATACCAGGAAAACAGTCACAAAAGCAATACGAACAGTCCGTAAACAAAACGAAGACAAAAAATTGTAAGACATAGAAAATGACTTCAAGAAAAACAATTCCCGAAATTTCTACAGAGTATTCAAACAAAAATTAACAAAGTACTCTCCTCCATCACTCCAGTTCAAAAATGACCATGGGGAAATTGCTCATACCAACACCGAAAACTGAAATTCTTGCAAAATACTTTTCTAAATTACTGAATTGTGAAAAGCCTGCAGAAAAATTTGAATTCCATCGTACACAACGAAACCCAGACTCAAAGCCACCAAGTTTACAAGCGATTAAAGAGATAATTCAGTCACTGAAAAATAACAAAGCATCAGGAGAAGACCAAATCATCGCAGAATTATGGAAAAATGCAGGAGAAAATCTTATTCCAAAACTCAAAGAAATTATACATGAAATCTGGAAAACTGAAAAAATCCCCACAGATTGGAAGACTGCAATCATACATCCTCTGTACAAAAAAGGAAGTAAAACAGACCCCAACAACTATCGTGGAATCTCTTTATTGTCAATAACATACAAATTTCTGTCTAAAGCCCTACTAAACCGCGCAGAACCTCAGCTGGATTCAAAACTAGGCGAATACCAAGGTGGGTTCAGAAAAGGTCGATCATGCGTAGAACAAATCCTTAACTTGAAAAACTCAATGAAATATTTACATCGTACTTCAAACAAAAGTTATGTCATCACGTCTGTCGACTTTAAAAAAGCATATGACAGCATAGACCGAGAATCCCTTTTTGAAGTGTTAGCAGAATTTGGACTAGATCAAAAGACAACAAACATCATAAAAGAAACACTCACGGAGACCAAATCCAAAGTAAAATTTATGGGAGAATTGAGCACAGAATTTGAAATAGACACAGGAGTACAACAAGAGGATGTACTGTCCCCAGTGCTCTTCAATTGTGCTCTTGAAAAAGTTGTTAGAGAATGGAAAAAAGCAGGTGCACCAGCACACAGACTGGGACCAAGACATAAGGGCATAGAATTAGACTGTTTAGCATTTGCAACAGACACAATGCGCATGAGAGGAATCCAATTCATGGGGCACTTACAAAGAATGGACTCAAACAGGTTAACGCACAAAATCCATACATTTTTAAAGAACAAAACTACAAGACCGAACTGGTACAAACAGACGGAAAAAGACCTGAGAGAATTAGGGTCTCCAAATCTACATGATGGAAATGTAATCAGAAAAATCACAAACACACGGGGTTTTGAGGAAGAAGAGAGAAAAACTAACCGGCATACATGGTCTACGCAACGAAAGCTAGCCCATTCGTTGTTTATGAAGGAATACTGGGTGAAAAGGAAGGCCAACAAATGTTGATTACGCGTGGTCCTAAGTGATCCATCCGCGAAGAAGAAAGAAAGAAGAAGGAAAGAGAATAAGCTATCGTGGTACGCCCAAAATGAAAATGTTAAATGATACGCAGTGACAAAAAGTCTGGAACCGCTCACATAGATAGTAGGTTGGTAGATTTTACAATAATCCTTGTTGTTTCAGCTTTTTTATCTGTAGACAGTCTGATGATGACTAGTCTGTCGAATCCAATAACGTCATTATGAAACGCTTTTTTGCGATTTTCATGCCACGAAATAACAGAAATCCATTAGTTTCTTCTCGTGCCAGTGTATACGTTGCCAACCAATTTTTTAGTAGAATTTTAAGTTCATGATATACCGCAATAGCATAAGAACGAAAGTTCTTTTTTTTTCTATTTGTTTGAATTCTTCTGCCGATCTTTCCTCCAAATTAGGTTGAGATGCAATGCCAAGGACACTGGGAATGTCTATTGGAAAGAAGGAAAACGACAAGGAGGAGGATCTGCAACGCTTGCTGAGCGAAAATGAGTAAAAAAACGTTCTTAATTTAACAGTAATTTTTTAAAAATATGACCGGTTTCGGGCTCTAGTAGTACGCCATATTTAGCTAATACACTGTAAAGATAAAAATTAAGAGTGCTGAATTACAAAGGGGAGTCAAAAAACGTTAAAATCAATATACATTAAAATGGTGTATCGTTACGCATCCGGCTGTTGTTGATTACGGTTGGAACAGCTGTGCCAACCGCAGTCGGTTGGAACAGCTGTGCCAACCGCAGTCGCAGAACTGCTGCTCAATGCTGAGCAGTCACGGGTTAAACAGAGTGAAGGAAGGCGCGCATGAACCTCTGACGTTCATATCAGCCAATGGGAAGCGATTTACATGTCGTACGTTAAGATTTGAACATCCATTTTTAAAAATGTACATATATTTAACTATAAACGGCTAAAAAACAGCAAGTTCAATACCGTATGGATGCCGTGTAGGTTAAAACCGGTTTTATAATCATTAAATATTAGGCCAACGTAACAGGTTAGATTGTAACCGGATGGATAACAGTATGTCATTTTAATGTATATCCTTTTAAATGTAAATCAGCACTTTTAATTTTTATCGTTATAGTGCATTATCTAAAGATGGCCTACTACTAGAGGCCGAAACCGCTCATATTTTAAATAAGTGACTGTGACCAGAACTGTTTTTTTTTACTATTTTTACGTAAATGAAAGATTACTGTTACATTCCAATAAAGTTATCTAATATTATGCATACTGAACGAATCAGGTGTGCCTTCTGCCCTTTATCTCTCGCTGTCCACGAATTCAGACACGAGGAAGAGTGTCGACAACACATCCGCTGTCATCCAAGTGACGCATCGCCCTTAATGAGAAGCAAACCGGCTGCAGTTCGCCCACATCGCGACACTGCTTCTTCCAGCACTGCACATTGACATTTGTGTCGGCGAGAGAAGTGACGAAACAACTACGCAATGCAGAGGGCGGCTTGTTGTGGACGGTCTAACATACACGGAGCTGATCGTTAGCACACGTTAGCGGCTAGTGCTAAGGTCCTTGTCGAAGACGACAATGAGTCACGATTTCGCGAAGGAAGATGATGGCCTTACGTCCCACCGACGAAGGGACCATTACAGACGGGTCGTAAGCGCTCATAGGGCGAAGGTAGGCAAGGGAACAGGTCGTGTCCGACTTCTCAAAGGGAACCCTAAGTCAAAGTGACTGGGCGGTGATTTGAAGTCTGCTTTTCCTGAATGCGAGTCGAATGTGAAGACACGGGAGCATCTCGCTCGTTTCGACTCAACGAGGCGTACAGAGCCAATTCCTTTTTCGTGTGCCGTGTAAGTAGGATTAATGTGTGGCAAGTTTCCATAATAATAAGTAACATTATTTTTCCGTGGCACAAATATGCTATTTATATCGAAGATAAATCATTCCAGAGCTTCGGACTTACCGTAGCTTTATATTTTGTTGCTCGGTATGGCTTTGTCTGGAAACATGCATACGAAAGGGCTCAACGCTTTGTAATTTTCACCGGGATAAACTTACAGGTATTCGGGCTTACACAGAAGGGCGCAAGCTTTGCACCGTCCATAAGGGTAACAGTAAGGGAGGTAACAACTACAGCACACCATATACTTTCGGCCACGTACCTTACGGTCATTTGCGGAGTGCAGGTGTAGAAATACTGTGGAAATTATCTTCAAGAAAGCGGAATCCATTTCGAACATAAACAGGCTCGAAATTTCATGACAACTGAACATAAATTCAAATGCCATAGCGGAGATGCACAGCCGAATGTAAATGAAACAGAAGATTAAACCAGCGTAATATACATGGAAAGGGCCTACCCGATGACTGAAGAAGCACGTATCATGAAATCTTTACGCTCTAGAACAAACTAAGGGCTTTTCGCTACAATGTCTAGCCCTGAGTAAAATGAGAGAAGCTGAAAACTCAGACAATACAGAGAAAGTGTAAAAAGTACCACCAGAATATCGAGAGACAAAAATATGGAACATCCTGATACAGTTATAAGAGAGGAGGGTCATGTTTGCCACTTAGCAAGTCCGGATTACTAGGGAGTGATCCCACCTAGTTCAGGGCTCCACTAGATGAAATACTAAACAGGTATTATTTTACAAAGAGATGTCTGAAATCTCTCTCAAGAAGAAAGAAAAGGTAATAGGAAATATGTAGCCATAAAAAGGGAAACAACAGTACCTGTCGAGAAAATAACGGAGTATTAGGAAGGTTCAAAATGGTTCAAATGGCCCTAAACACTATGGGACTTAACATCTGAGGTCATGTCCCCTAGACGTAGAACTACTTAAACCCAACTAACACATCCATGCCCGAGGCAGGATTCGAACCTGCGACCGTAGCAGGCGCGTAGGTCCGGAATGAAGCGCCTAGAACCGCTCGGCCACAGCGGCCGGCATTAGGAGGGTAAAACAACGCTAATTATTTCCTTGTACACAAATCGTCCACATCATCTTCGAAAATGTAGACATGCCTTTGTATTGCACTTCTCATTTGACCGAGTTTAAGAATCTTCTTCTCAGAGATATTCCTCTGTTTAGAATAAAAACATACCAGCGGCGATAAGTAATGCGCTCAGATTTTACAAAGTGGTCAGTTGTTACAGAAGCGAATATTTGTTTGAAACTTCCCTGTTAGAGACTGAATGTTTTGGATCGGGATATGAATTTATGCCTTCACATTGCCGGGAGGGAGCGTGCATTGTGGCAAAATCGGAGTGTGAGGTTAGCCATAAGGCGCATTCGCGTAACTCATTTACTGAAGGTATTGTACACGAAAACTAGTAGTCCGGGTGCGAATCTCGCGAGTGAGCAGATGTGCAGTATGCCACGAAAGCTCTCAGAGCATTCGTTCAACCGCAAGAATAAAATATTCATTCTAGAATGGTCTCGTTATTTGCATCGATGTATATTAGGAAATTGCTGTGATTGTGGACGGGATGGTGGACGAGAATTCGAAGTGCCCCTCTCCGTGTGAAAGGTCACAGTTTTATTGCCACATCATGTCGCCCGTGGTACGCTATCGATTTGCACATGCCTGCATTTGATAACTGTGAGCTGGCATCGATATACGAATAAAAGGTCGCCCGTCTAGGAGCGTTCTTTTGTGTTACCAAATCAGCGTATCATGTTTCGACAGTAGTCTTGTTTGCTCTTCTGCTGTGCGGATTATTGACAACTCAGGGTGACGTTTAATGATACCGAAGCGTTTTCAATAACGGCTGAACGTGCCGTCGATACGGGACCGAACACAAACGTTAGGAGATTTGGAAATAATGGGGCATACAGAACGCGCGCGACATAAAGCATCCCAAAACTAGCGCTTCGTTGCCGAAACAGGCCACTGTTGATATTCCGGTGAGAGAGTAACCAGAGCCAAAATTACTTCAATTAATTACGTTCAGTAATATTTTCGTATGAATTTTGGTAGAGAGGTGACCAAATATAAGCTACAGTTAACTGCTTTAGTTTCAGTCTGCCTGCAATGCATCAAATACTCCAATTACAATTAAAGTTAAGAAAACGGTCCTTTACGAAATTGATAAATCTGCTACTCATAGAGAGCTGCATGAAGAACAGTTTGGGCATACACTGCCGAAGAAATTCAGACCCAGCGCTTAGTAATCGAAGAAAAGAGGAAAACCAAAGCACTTTCATGGCATGTGTAAACTAAGAGGAAATCATTCTCATATCTATAATGGAATATCGTAACTGAAATCCACAGACGAACCAACAACGAAATCCTAATGGGGAATCCAAAAGCGGAAAAAAAAGAAATATAAAATCAGTGTTAAGAGGGATGTAGGGCCGGGTTACAGATTATATCTTTATTTAATTCATGCAAACAAGAATTAATGAAGTATGTGAAAGAACAGATCTAGAATTGAAAGGGTAACCGATCCAATGATAGGGTTCGCAGGGAGCACAGCTCTTCAGGCTGAAAGTAATACAGTCTTAGAAAAACTGCTAAATAAATAAAATGGAAAAAAACTGGTTATCACAATAAAAATGTTTAGAGGCTAGTTGAACACAAAAATTGTGAAAGTCAGAGAATAAATTATTTTGCTGTTTAGCAAGCAACACAAACATAGACGTCTGCAGAAATTTATCCGGGGGAGCGGGGAATGTGCGAGGGGGGATTTGAGCTGGGGGGGGGGGGGGTGAGAGAGAGAGAGACTCTTTAAATTGTAATTTTTTGTATAATTGAGTCCCCCAGTTTCGAGTCACGTCACTGCGATCAGCCACGTAATGCTGCAATTAACTAAACGAGAGGTTTAGCTGAATCACTTCTGCACTTCTGAAAGTATATGAGAGTTATACAACGCAAAAAAAAAAAAAAAAAAAAAAAAAAAATCTACTCCAGATTCCGAGGGTGGTGGGGAGCGCGGCGAATGCCCCCTTTTGCCCCCCTCCCGCCTGCGGTAACTTATAAACAAACTGTCGACGATAAGAGTGAGGAAGAAATATAATTGTGCATTGACTTGGACAAATAATGCTTTTGAGGAAAAACGACGTTTTATCTATAGAGAAAAGTGATGGATGCGTATTATACATTTATTTATAATTCTCTTACACACAATAAAAGAGCACATTTTGTTAACAGTTTCTGCCATACACTAGTTATCTTCAGAATCGGAAGAAGGCCTATCAATGGGCGAAACCAGGACCGATTCGAAACGTGTTCTCTGATAAAATTAATAATGCTGTCTTCAAGTAAAGAACTGTGAAGTTTTACTTTGCAGTGGAACTGACTGTTTATAGAAACGACGCTTACCAACGACTTACGGCACTAGAATCAACTATATCGGCGGGCAAGTGTATGCCGTGTCGCGAAACATATCTTCGAAGTTAATCCAGAAATGTTCTGGTGGAGAAAGCCAGTCATGACACTATTGTGGAATTTTATACGTAATCCGCACATAGCAGCGAAGTATGTGGCGCAAATAACTTTTAACGTATAAAATATTCATATTTCTTAACTGTATCATTCTAGGATGGAATAACAGAAAAACGACTTCTTCTGTGTGTAAACTGTCATTAACTGATCTTGTTTATAGTCAGTGCCTTACGGAGTATTATGTCAAGAAAACAGGATACGTAACTGTAGTATCTTATATCCCACAACTTTTTTTTCCGTAGAGTTGTACGTCTTAAGGCTTTTGCCAGTCTGGACTTCTTAGCAGTTCTGTGGCTTATTTGAGTCAAGAAAGTATGACTGTTCTATTTAGTATGCACTCCATCTGAAGTTCTGATTTGCTGACTGTTTAGGTTTCCCTGCCTTTTCATTTTGTAATCGTTAATATAATCACTGTTGTTCTGAATACATTATTTACACAAATCGTATTCTTTACCTGTGAATCCATACGGAAATGCTTAAGTCAGTATGTCGCAATGAAATCTATTTTCTATGTTTTTATGTTTTCTAGGCCGTTTATAGAGCATTCTTTTAGAAAAGCGTAGGGAGTTCTTTCGTTCCCTAGCCACTTTGAAACTATTGTTTCTCCAACTCAAGGTTGTAACGAATGAGGAGACACGAAATACACAAAGATTTGAGCTGTAAGATACGTGAAGTTTTAGACAGTAAGAAAATACAACAGAAATACTCACCCATCATAAGCTGATGAATGTGCTGGAAAGAGACAGTCAATATAGTGAAGGGACATTCTCAGAATTATACAAGAGTGAAATTTATAGATACTAATTTCAATAAACAGCACCGAGGAGCACTTGGAACAAACTGCAACCGTACTCTGTGCTGGTTCAGAGGGGTGCAGTTCTTCTTGGGCGGTTGCAGTGCTAGCTAGGAGCAGTACGTAGTTGTCAATATTCTAGTCACGTATGGCGTTGTTCCTATACAATGTTTCCTGAGCTTGCAAGCAACCTTCGTCTCAGTCACGTACATGCAAATACGTAAACAAAGGCCCTGTAGAAACCGAGGGTCATGTGAGCTGAATGAACCAAACAGTGCGCTTGTCTAGACGTTGCTACCTGGATAAATAGGCTGAAAAACACGTTATTATCTGGTTAAATGATAGGCTACATACAGAATGGTAAGAAACAAACTGAAAAGCATGTAGAGGTGGTGCAGGGTAGGTTTTGGTGATAAATAACCGTTAAGAAAAAAATTCTATACGTTTCCGAGTCATATGGCATTGAAGTTAGCTAATCATGTAGTTGTGCGCAAATTCAGTTGGCACGCCAGATACTGTTACTGTTATTTGCTTACACAGCGTAGGTGATAGCCCACGAGACTACTCAGCCTTTCGCTCGGGTTCCATTCTTACTACCATCGCATGTTGAATTTTTGTATAGCTCTGCTGTTCGGTTTTAGGAAACCAAACGAAGAATACCGCGCAACGGCCTCATTGGCTAACTTCTATGCTCATTAATTCGGAAGCGGTGCAACGTATCGAATTTTTTTGTAACGATTATTTTTCAGCACAACCTATCTCGTAACACCCTTAAAAGTGTTACAGACCATTTCTCACCATCTTGTATGCCATTGTAAACAGTACCTAACAGCCGTAAAATATCCGGGATTATGGGTTCTTAGTGGGACGGTAACATAAAAGTAGTGGCAGGAGAAGCGGAATGGTGAGAAGAGTCCTAAAAAAACGTAATTCACCCACGAAATTGGTAGCTTACGAAACATTCTTTTGGTCTTTATGGTATTTGTGGGCTATATGCAACTATACTGGTCGTTTTTTTTGAATGTGATATGATTTATTGTATCATTAACTAGTTTTCAAACCACTACAGGTTCGTCATCATGTGGAGGTGCTACACTTACAATAATTTCTAGACCATTTGCTGCTATCTAGGCGTGGTGATTCCACTGTCACGTGATATCCACTATAAATTAATTCTGGTCACATACATTTCCGCCAACTTACACCCACCCACCCACCCATACACACACACACACACACACACACACACACACACACACACACTATAACATGGCTTGCAGAGAGTAGAAAGTGTAAGATATACCCTTACGTTGTTTATCTGTTGTGTTCTCAATGCACTCTACATTTTTATGCAGCTTGTTTCATTTCCTTCTACTTCCTTCTTATCTTCGGCAAGTTGGTCTTTTTAAACTGTTACATACAACGTCAATAATTTACTTTACACGTTCTTCTCTTTGTCTCTCCTTACGGCATTCACCGTCTGCTGCTCCTGTTAGGTCCAAGTTAACTCTTCTTGAATGAATGTAGGCCAGCAGCAGTTGTACAAAATGAAATTTAATTACGACCGGAACTGCCCGACTACGTGCATTCTCAAGCGATGTTCGTTTATTGAATACACGTCCATTTACACTGTAGAATTCGTACTCGTTCGTGTTTCTGTACTAGGTGCATTTGCGTATAGCTTTGGTGATGTGATGGAGAAAGCAATGTCCCAGGTTGTCTTTGAGCATTCCTGATAGATAGCTCCTTGTTCTCAATAGACTTCCACAGACAACTTCTCCCCATCTCTGTCAATGTTTCTTCTTAATAGCTTTACCTGCCCGCTAAAATTTTACATCCTTCTGTTCTGATATGCCCCGCCACGAATTCCTCTCCTGTGCCAAAGTTTTTATCCCGTGCAACCTACGCTCTCAGTTATATGTTGGATATATTCCAATCTCTGTCGTCCTGTACAGTTTCTATCCTCTACAGCTATCTCTTGTATTACGGAAGTTACTCCCTCATGTCTTAACCTTCCTTCGTCGATTCTGTGGAGAACCTCCTATTTCCTTACCTTATCAGTCCACCTAATTTTCAGCATTCTTCTGTAGCGCCACATCTCAAACGCTTCGATTTTCTTCTTTCCCTATTTTCTACAGGCCTATCATACAATGCTATTTTCCAAATGTACATTAAGAGAAATTGCTTCCTCAAATGTTTGATACTAGGTGCCTCATTGTGACAAAGAATGCCCTCTTTGTCTGTGTTAGTCTCCTCTTTTATGTCCTCCTCGCTTCGTTCATTTTTTATATTTATGCTACTCCTCATTACTTTCTTCTTGTTTCGGTTTACTCGTGATCCATATTTGTGCTCGTTAGACTAGTCAGACCAGATTATATCCTGTAATTCTTCCTCACGTTGAGTGGGGATAGCAACGTCATCATCGAATGTTATCATTGATATACGTTCGCCCTGGATTTTAATCCCACTCTAGAACCTTTCTTTTATTTCGGCCCACATGATGCATGATCCAATTCTCCTCCTATTGGTTGTCCACCCTCCACGTGCTCGTATACTTCTATACAGCCATGCGTTCCTTAAGCACAGTGTCAGGACTCCTTGCTGGTTTCCATGTCAATATCATTTCACCTTCCTCGAGATGACCGGGTGTTTGTGTTGTCCTCATCATCTCGTCATCATTCATGAAAGTGTTGAGACTGGACTGAGCAAAGGTTGGGAATTTGTACGGGCGCTGATAACCGCGCAGTTGAGCGCCCCACAAACCAAACATCATCATCATTTCAATATCTGGTACCAGTAGAGCACTTTTGTCTTACAAGGGAACCTCCCCATCGCACCCCCCTCAGATTTAGTTATAAGTTGGCACAGGGATAGGCCATGAAAAACTGAACACAGATCAATCGAGAAAACAGGAAGGAGTTGTATGGAACTATGAAAAAAATAAGCAAAATATACAAACTGAGTAGTCCGTGTCCAAGATAAGCCACATCAAGGTACGTGTACACTGAGGAGCACCGTGGTCCCGTGGTTACCGCGAGCAGCTACGGAACGGAAGGTCCCTGGTTCAATCCTCCCTCGAGTGAAAAGTTTTAATTTTTTATTTTCAGACAATTATCAAAGTTCATGCACTCAGACATGATCAACTTCGCTCTCCAAAATTCCAGGACATGTTCAGATTTGCTTGGACACATGCAGGATTTGACGGTCTACACACGGAAAAACTTGAAAACGTTAAAAACGTATGTTTTGACAGAGCACAGGGAAAACTGTGCGACTGTGAAACTTGCATTCATTTGTTGCCGTTTATATGACAAACTCTTATGTTTTCATCACTTTTTTGGGAGTGATTATCACATCCACAAGAAAACCTAAATCGGGCAAGGTAGAAGAAACTTTTTACCCATTCGCCAAGTGTGCAAGTTAGGTGGGTCGACAACATATTCCTGTAATGTGAAGCACATCCCGTCACCAGTGTCGTATAGAATATTTCAGACGTGTTTTCCTGTGGAGGAATCGGTTGACCTATGAATTTGCGATCAAATGTTTTCGGTTCCTATTGGAGAGGCACGTCCTTTCGTCTACTAATCGCACGGTTTTGCGGTGCGGTCGCAAAACACAGACACTAAACGTATTACAGTGAACAGAGACGTCAATGAATTAACGGTCACATCGTAACTTTGCGAAAATAAAGTAAGTAAAATTTTTACTTGAGGGAGGACTCGAACCAAGGCCCTCTCGTTCCGCAGTTACTCACTGTAACCACGGGACCACGGCGCTCCTCAGCTGACACAGTCCTTGATGTTGCATATCTTACACTTGGACTACTCAGTTTGTATAATTTGCTTATTTTTTCATAGTTCCACACAACTTCTTCCTGTTTTCTCAATTGATCTGCGTTCAGTTTTTCAAGGCCTATCCACTGTGTCAATTTATAACTAAATCTGAGGGGGGGTGCGATGTTAGAAATCTTCTTCGTCTGCGCCGATAGGCTTCTTCTGTAGTTTCCTGTTTTGTGCATATTGCTTCCCGGGTAGAGAATTATTTTTTCTTTTTCTACAACTTTATCTTCCGGAATTTTAACTGTAGGGAAGTCGCTTTTTAGCTTTGTTTTACTGTTCGTCACTTTCTGTGTCAAGAACGCTGTGCCAAGTCGCCCGTTAGCCTTGGTATGTACATTTACTTCCGTCCTGAAATTTTCTTTCAGTTTCTAGATAACTTATGCGACATGCAAACAAAACAAGGGGGACAATGTGACCGCGTGTTGGCGTTAGTCAGCCAGTCAGTCAGGCAGCAGTAGCCGACTGCGACAGACGCAGCAACGGATTGGTAATCGCATTAGTCATTTACGAGTGTGAAGGTGGTTCGATGAACCCTCTGCCAGGCACTTAAATGTGATTTGCAGAGTATCCATGTAGATGTAAATGTACAAACTTGCTTCATACTCTTATTGACAAGTCCTTATTTCTATATGTAACAGGAAATGTCCCGAATGACTCACTCATTCACTGACTCATACTTGCCGAGCCTAAACCAATAAGGATAGAAACTTGAAATTTGCAGAGGGTGTCGATCTTATACTGTGGGCATAGTTTAGGAAAGAATTTAAGGGGTTGAACTTGGAGACGAAAAGTGTTTTGAAAAGCAATTTTGAAGCTATCCCTACGAAAATTATTTTGTTTCTCAGTCAGAAATAAAGACATACCTGTTTCAGCATTTTTTGAAATTTAACACCCATAGAGGTAAAATAGGGACTGAAAATTTTTCTGAAAATATATTATTTTACAGAACTACTAAAGTTCTCAACTTCTCGGTTGGAAATTGTAAAAAAAGAAAAAATATGTGCTACAGACAGTGGTTTGGAAATTCAACTTGTAACGTGGTGTTTTATGAAAGAGTTCATTATGAAAGCATTTATAAAGCTGAATCTATGAATATCTGACTTTGTCTTCTTGGTTACCAATAAAAAAATAAGTGCTTCACTGTTTTTGGAAACTGAGTCCCTATGGGGCTGAATTAGGGGATAAAAATTTTTATGGAAATATTTCATTATGCAAGCATTTTTGAAGGTAAATCTATGAAAATTTGTACTTCGCTTCTCTATTAGTAATAAAAAAGCACGCATTCATTGTTTTTGGATACTAAACAGGAGGAGATGAAACAGGGGGAGGGACGGGTGAAATGTTAAATGCTATTGGAGGCTTTCTCGGCGTGTTCCAGTGATGAAATGTTCTCCGGTGATCAGCCGAGTGGTGGCGTAGTCTTCTCGCAATGTTTCGATGAGTTTCGTACCCATCATCCTCCTCTCCTGAGGATGATGGGTACGAAACTCATCGAAACGTTGCGACAAGACGACGCCACACTCGGCTGATCACGCAAGAAGAGTTCAATACGGGTGAAATGTTTTCTGAAAATATTTAATTGTGACAGAATTTTTAAAACTATATCTATGACAGTTGGTATTTGGCTTCTAAATTAAAAATGAATAAAAAACATGTTTCACTATTTTTGGAAATTCCCCTGGAATAGGGCCAGACTGATTCACTAACTCATCATCGCCCACTCCCAAATCGCTGAGGATAAAAACTTGAAATTTGGAGAGAGTGTGGATCTTATACTATAGGCATCGTTTAAGAAGGGATTGGTCGAAATTGCACTCCTAAGGGTGTAAATAAGCGATGAAAAGCCTTTTGAAAATATGTCGCTGTTAGGGCAATTTTGAAGCTAGAAGTACGAAAATTGGTATTTGGTTTCTCAGTCAGAAATTTAAGAAATACGTATTTCACCATTTTTGGAAAATAAACCACAGGGGATCAAAATTTTTAGGATAATGTTTCGTTGAATTAAAAAATTTTTTAAAGAGAAATTTATGAAATTTAGTATTTCACTTGTAGGTTAGATGTAAAGAAATACGTGTTATGCGATGACGTTTCTATGGACATAACACCACAAGAATGCAAAAGGCACGATTAACAAAAACCTTGGGCTCCGGCTACCAGAATCACTTTTTTATTAAAGTACATTCTTCAAAGGCCAAACTTCTACGACCTTATTTTGGGTGAAATTTCCATTAAGGAAAAGCAAAAATGGAAGAAAAAGCTACACAGACCATACAGTGTACGCGAGCGACGTAGCGAGCGTTCAGCTAGTACTTTATACACATTATCCTGAGGGTTTCTAACATGTAAGTCCACCTTATGCTGTCGGAAGCTTCATGTAATCCTCCAACGCATTACTTACTGCTTAACATGTCTCCTGTGCGACCTTTGATATTGCTAGAGCAACCCATTCTCGTTTAAAACAAGTTGAGTCGTAATAGTGTGAAAAGTAATTGTCATTTGTATGAATTAAACGCCGACACAAATCAAAGTTTCTTTTTAGCTTCAGCCTAAGTTCGTGGGCCAGCGGTTTTATCTGGTCGCTGTATCAGTTTTAAAACTAAAAAGAAACCAGCTCGAGTATAAGAAGGGTTTTCCCTGCTGTTTTGTGTGTAATACTTGCAAAATAACGGGGGAAAACTTGGAAAACACCGGTTTGTGAAGAGCGTGCGAACAAGAGGAAACTTTGACAGTACGGCTCTTCCTTTTATTCCTCCATCTTCTGTGGAAAGAAAGACGTCGGTCGCACACGCCCCCATCTCTTCACGAACGGCGTCGGGCGGTGCCCAGAAGTTTAACTTCTTCGACTGGAAGATAGCTCGCGCGGGCAGACAAGCTGCTGGCTTCTGCGAATGAAAAACCCGAACCCCTGGCGCTCAGCCGCGCAGAGTACACTGCGGCCGTAGGATGGCGGCAGAAGGTGAGTCGAAGGGGAAGAGAAGGGATCTGGGTCAGACAGCGGGTGGGGGCTGGAGGCAGGCAGGTGTGGGGCGGCGCCGCCCCCTGCTTCCTGTGCGTGCCACGTCCCCGCGGGGGCGCAGCCGCGCGCGACTTTTTATTTTTCGACCCGGTCGTGACCGGAACCAGCCGCCGTAAAATCAGTGAAATATTGTGACGGGGGCGGCTTACGCGCCGATAATGGGTGACGGTCGCCACGGCGGCGCACCGTCCAGCCGCAGACTCAAGTCAGGAAACCGCTTCTCCACGGCGTCGCTCCGCTTATTCGCCCGTACAAGATTATGCGGTGAATGGCCAAATATCGGTATGAGTGGTGAAGCGAATACGACAACCGCATATCATACAGCCAATATGGCTTGAGGAGCGGTCTGCTGATTGTCATACTGCAGTTCATATGGACGTGCTACTCATAGTCAAGCATTTTGTATCTGATGACGGTGCGTATAGTCTCTTTTACACGATCGACATTCTGGTCTCACTGACTACTCGAGACGAATGAGTCTGCTGCAGCTCCCCTCGCCTTTTATTCCTGTACTCACAAGGGGAGGCCGCCAATTTTGAAATTCAGATTCAATTCATACTGCGCATAATAAAAGCTCATGGCCAGAGGTGTAATGTGGCAAAGCACCAAGATGCACTTCTCAGCCGTCGTCGAGAAAATCGACAGTTAAAATAAACCGTTGGGGTGAAATACACTCTACGATTAATAATTTTCTACAGCGTCGTGGCGCAGCGGTAAGCGCTCGGGGTTCGTAATCCGAAGGTCGCCGGATCGAATCTCGCGCCATGCAACCCTTTTTTTTCTTTTTAGTATTTGTTTTTTGTAATTCATATATATATATATATATATATATATATATATATATATATATAATTCCCGGCAATCAGTTGCAACAATTATGCATATAATAAGTTGTTGAAAGTCGTTTGTCGTCGAAAAACTGGCGACTTCGAACATCATTATGTTTTCCGCAAACAAAGTGGTATTTCACAAATGTTATTAATTGTCTTCATAATGTTAACCACGTATGGTTAACGGAAGACGTAGAAACGCTATTCCGAAAGTAATACTTATAGCGTAAGTCAAACGTTCGAATTAGAATAGAAACCCCACGAACACAAATTTGCTGTGGCAGGTATGAAATATAAACTCCGTTACTCGCTCGTTACACTTGAAGGACAGATGTTGAATGGGCCGAAACGAGCCGTCGCATAACAGCGTAGTTGCTTGCCAACTTCGAAAGAAGGTAGATGCCCTCCCTAGCGCAACTTATAACATCGTCGAAAATCGGTGCGGACGTGAGAGCTTTGGTACACCCTGTTAAACAAACGGAAAAATGGAGGCGGTACAATTGGAGAGCGATCCGCCTTCACCAACATGCATAAGCAATTCATTAATAGTTTAGGTGTATATATATACAGGGTGTTTCAAAAATGACCGTTATATTTGAAACGGCAATAAAAACTAAACGAGCAGCGATAGAAATACACCGTTTGTTGCAATATGCTTGGGACAACAGTACATTTTCAGGCGGACAAACTTTCGAAATTACAGTAGTTACAATTTTCAACAACAGAAGGCGCTGCAAGTGATGTGAAAGATATAGAAGACAACGCAGTCTGTGGGTGCGCCATTCTGTACGTCGTCTTTCTGCTGTAAGCGTGTGCTGTTCACAACGTGCAAGTGTGCTGTGGACAACATGGTTTATTCCTTAGAACAGAGGATTTTTCTGGTGTTGGAATTCCACCGCCTAGAACACAGTGTTGTTGCAACAAGACGAAGTTTTCAACGGAGGTTTAATGTAACCAAAGGACCGAAAAGCGATGCAATAAAGGATCTGTTTGAAAAATTTCAACGGACTGGAAACGTGACGGATGAACGTGCTGGAAAGGTAGGGCGACCGCGTACGGCAACCACAGAGGGCAACGCGCAGCTAGTGCAGCAGGTGATCCAACTGCGGCCTCGGGTTTCCGTTCGCCGTGTTGCAGCTGCGGTCCAAATGACGCCAACGTCCACATATCGTCTCATGCGCCAGAGTTTACACCTCTATCCATACAAAATTCAAACGCGGCAACCCCTCAGCGCCGCTACCATTGCTGCACGAGAGACATTCGCTAACGATATAGTGCACAGGATTGATGACGGCGATATGCATGTGGGCAGCATTTGGTTTACTGACGACGCTTATTTTTACCTGGACGGCTTCGTCAATAAACATAACTGGCGCATATGGGGAACCGAAAAGCCCCATGTTGCAGTCCCATCGTCCCTGCATCCTCAAAAAGTACTGGTCTGGGCCGCCATTTCTTCCAAAGGAATCATTGGCCCATTTTTCAGATCCGAAACGATTACTGCATCTCGCTATCTGGACATTCTTCGTGAATTTGTGGCGGTACAAACTGCCTTAGACGACACTGCGAACACCTCGTGGTTTATGCAAGATGGTGCCCGGCCACATCGCACGGCCGACGTCTTTAATTTCCTGAATGAATATTTCGATGATCGTGTGATTGCTTTGGGCTATCCGAAACATACAGGAGGCGGCGTGGATTGGCCTCCCTATTCGCCAGACATGAACCCCTGTGACTTCTTTCTGTGGGGACACGTGAAAGACCAGGTGTACCGCCAGAATCCAGAAACAATTGAACAGCTGAAGCAGTACATCTCATCTGCATGTGAAGCCATTCCGCCAGACACGTTGTCAAAGGTTTCGGGTAATTTCATTCAGAGACTACGCCATATTATTGCTACGCATGGCGGATATGTGGAAAATATCGTACTATAGAGTTTCCCAGACCGCAGCGCCATCTGTTGTTGACAATTGTAACTACTGTAATTTCGAAAGTTTGTCTGCCTGAAAATGTACTGTTGTCCCAAGCATATTGCAACAAACGGTGTATTTCTATCGTTGCTCGTTTAGTTTGTATTGCCGTTTCAAATATACCGGTCATTTTTGAAATATATATATATATATATATATATATATATATATATATATATATATATATATATATATATATATATATTCGGATTACGAACCCGAGCGCTTACCGCTGCGCCACGACGCTCTAGAAAATTATTAATCGTAGAGAGTATTTCACCGCAACGGTTTCTTTTAACTGTCGATTTTCTCGACAACGGCTGACAAGTGCATCTTGGTGCTTTGCCACATTACACCTCTGGCCATGAGCTTTTACTATGCGCAGTATGAATCGAATCTGAATTTCACAATTGGCGGTCTCCCCTTGTCAGTCTCGTCTGACATCAGATGATCAAAACGACTTGCAAAATGATTTAGATAAAATATCTGTATGGTGCGAAAAGTGGCAATTGCCCCTGAATAAAGAAGAGTGTGAAGCTATTCACATGAGTACTAAAAGAAATCAGTTAAATTTCGATTAGGCGATAAGTCACACAATTCTGAGGGCTGTAAATTCAACTAAATACTTAGGGATTACAAATAACCTAAATTGGAACGATCACATAGATAATATTGTGGTTAGAGCAAACCAAAGACTGCGATTCATTGGCAGAACACTTAGAAGGTGCGACAGGTCTACCAAAGACACTGCTTACACTGCGCTTGTCCTCCCTGTTCTGGAGTATTGCTGTGCGGTGTGGGATCCGCATCAGGTGGGACTGACGGATGACATCGAAAACTTACAAAGAAGGGCAGCTCGTTTTGTATTATCTGAAAATAGGGGAGATAGTGTCACAGACATGATACGTGAATTGAAGTGGCAATCATTAAAACAAAGGCGTTTTCCGTTGCGACGAGATCTCCTCATGAAATTTCAATCACCAGTTTTCTCCTCAGATTGCGCAAACATTCTGTTGGCACCCACCTACATAGCCGGCCGGTGTGGCCGTGCGGTTCTAGGCGCTTCAGTCTGGAACCGCGTGACCGCTACGGTCGCAGGTTCGAATCCTGTATCGGTCATGGATGTGTGTGGTGTCCTTAGGTTAGTTAGGTTTAAATAGTTCTAAGTTCTAGGGGAACGATGACCACAGATGTTAAGTCCCATAGTGCTCAGAGCCATTTGAACCATTTTTGACAGAGATCGTGTGGTAGATTCTCCGCTCCCCCGAGAACGGAAAGAATTAGAGAAGTGTCATCCTGACATTTTAAAACATGTACCTCTATTTGCTCCAGAAAATACGAGGGCTATTCCGAAAGTAAGGTCCGATAGGTCGCGAAATGGAAACCACGGTAAAAATCAAAAATGTTTTATTTGCAACAGTTAGATACACCTTGCAGCTACTTATCTCCATAGTCGCCGACCCGACTTAGACGTGTATCGTAGCGTTGTACCAACTTTCCCATTCCCTCGCTATAGAAGGCAGCCGCCAGTGCTCTCCGCCAATTCTCTACGCTGGCCTACGGCTCGTTGTCTTGTGCCGAAATGTTGTCTTCATAACCAGCGGTTCATGTGACCTGAGCTGAAACTCAGAGGGAGACAATTACGGGCTGTATTGTGGGTAATCTCACATTTCCATTTGAAAACGATGCAGGAGCATCTTCATTGCCCCTGCAGAATGCGGCTGAGAATTGTCTTGAAGACGAAACAGCACGACAGTTATGTAATGTTAGCTGCATAGCTTCAGGGGAAATTTCTCACCAGGCCTCCGTACTTGGCGGCAGACACTATTTTCTAGACATCTTTACGCACTCACTGCGAGCTCAGAAATGAGAAGAGCGACGTGATGCTAACTGGGGTTATACTAGAGACACTACCCAACACATCTGTGCAAAGCTTTATCGGATTTTCATAGTCGTTTCCATTTCGTGACCGATCGGACCTTACTTTCGGAATAGCCCTCGTACGTATTTGCAAACACTTCAAACGAAATCTAGGACGCGGTAAACAGTCACTTTTACTCTGTCCCTTGTATCTTGTGTTCTTCCTAAGTGCCGGACGACGTTGAAAATTATTTTTCTCGTCAAATAATTCTGACATTTCCCTGTTGAAATAATTTTCATGAAAACACAATTATCTATTTACGTTCTTATTTATGCTCGTAGGATTATTCTGTGTAAAAGTATGTATCTCTTTGCTTTCAGATATTTCATCTTTTTGTAGGTGAACGCTACGAGGAAAAATACCGGGATCTCGTGCAATCTTTTCAGTGTATTACGTAAAGAAAGTAGACAACGCAATAAAGCTTTTGAAACATGGGAGCACGAAACCAGTTTCTATAGTAGGAGCGGCTGCCGTAGTCCATGTTCTGCTCATGCGCAGAGTGCAACATACTCGGGAATTTAAAACTTCACACTCGGTATAATCTGTAGATCACTGACGTCATACGTACACTTACTAGGTGGTTGTGTGCTGTTTTACACACAGGCAAGAAAGGTGTACGCACTTAGAAAATTCGATTTTGACCACAAAGTCACTCGAGTCGAACTGGCTAAAGGCGTTCAAACCGGTCATCTAAGTTATAAAATGAACATTTGTTCGTATCTTCTCTCTCTCTCTCTCTCTGTGTGTGTGTGTGTGTGTGTGTGTGTGTGTGGGCGTGTGTGCGTGTGCTACCACCCCTTGCGGTGGACATGGGAGTCGGAAGCCGTGACGAAAAATATTCGATAACGATCGAGATTTGTATCGAAACCATAATTTTCAGAGTTGCTTGGCTCATTGGTGCCAATCCCAGTGGCGGTGTTTGGTGTGGGGGCTGCAAGAACAGTAATATTTCAACATACGTCTGAGACGTCTGAAGCCATTTCTTCCTAAATTGGTTCACGTATCACTAGAAAAAAATGCTGTGAGAGTATAAGACCCCTAGCATTCCTGTGACTGAGGGAGGCGATGACAAGGGATAAGACAAGAAAATGTAACTCTGTACGACTGAGCAGTTCCAACCAAATTTGGTGCAGACGTGACTCATTATTTCTACATGTAAACGTGGGTGCTTTGTACATATGTACTTCTGTACTTACCTATGTAGAAATAAGAAAAGGGACAGGTTGAGAGGTGCAACAGCCCTCTTCTCTAACTGTTTGCGTCATTCAAATCGCTATCGTTCTGAGAACAAAAGAAGTTCGTTGGAAATTGTCCGTTGTTGCAATTCGTACGGCGTTTCCCCGGCAGCAAAGTGAAGGAGACTATTGCGACATAAGTACCCAGTGTTACAGCTCCGCTAATGACAGTGCTTCTCGGTGACTGTAAATCATTTTGGGCAGTTTAAAGTGACGGTCAAAGGGAGAGACACTGATAAACTTTACGGAATTCTGTCATCGGTAGCATCGATGGCGGCATACGGTTATGGCGTTAACGACTTCTGCTGCGCGGCTGTTTTCGTTCAGGCTGGAGGCAGCTTTTCCAGAAAGGTGAGTGTTTCGTCTGGGAAGTTACACATCATTCACAATTAATTCTTACTATTTTTCATGCAGAGACATCGGCTATCTTGAAAAAAAAATCTAACACACAAAAACTTAATTTTGGTTTCTTTATCTTCTCTGCATTCCTGTACCATACATTCGATTACGATGGAACTGTGGTGAGTTATTGCGCTCTCACCTGCGAAGATTTTTGTGCGGGTAAGGACCACCCAGAAGAGGGATGCAAAGATAATAGCGTGTCAACATATCTCTGTAGCGCCTGATGGAATTTCTACCAACTTGGCACATGTATCACCCGGAAAAATTTACTGCGACTGTAACACATCCCTAGCGCCTCTACGACTGAGAATTTGGCGTGAGACGGTGTGACATACAAGCATCAATTAGGAACACCGTGTAGAAATTTCAGCCAAATTTGGTACACAGTTTTTCTCTGCCTCGTGATGACTGGGTGTTGTGTGATGTCCTTAGGTTAGTTAGGTTTAAGTAGTTCTAAGTTCTAGGGGACTGATGACCATAGCTGTTAAGTCCCATAGTGCTCAGAGCCATTTGACCCATTTGGTACACAGTTTACTCATCGTTTGCATAAAAATGCGAGTAAATACCCCTACTGCGCTAGGTGTGGAAGTGACGATGAGAAAGCGTGACGTGTAGAAACGACCTGTCGACATTTGCTTCCTGTAATTAGTTGACTTGGAATACTTTAAAACCATGCAGTGCAATCTGTCTCTCATTTGTATTGCTCAGTGCATCAATCACATCGTGTTTCGGCGACAAAGACCTTGCCACACGGCTCGGGTCTAGTGAAACAGGGGATACAACACGTCGGCTTTGACCAATGACGTCCTACATTACTCATAGATAGTAATGTCCTCACTTTCAGCCATAGACAATGAAACAGTTCTTTGTTCCAGATAAGCTCTATCGTTGGACATTAAAATAATTGAATGGGATTTTAAGAGAGATCGCTACATTTTGCTCAAAATATTCTTCGTATGCATTTATTTAAATAATTGGTTGTTTGCAATTCATTCGGTAGTTAATTTCATTCTTAGTGATATTGAGGTAATTTGGACTGTTAGTTTCTCATTTTAGGACAATTTTTAGAATCTCATTGTCGTTTGTAGGTATGGATTTAACTGTTCCGATGAGCCTGGATGATTTGAGAGAGGCTTTGGTTGTAGACACGTTGGCCACGATTTGTTTTTTACAAATGTGTGGTCTCGTTGCCGAGTATGTTCGATGTCGTGAGTGCGGCGAACATATGCGCCTCACAAGTGTATCTCGTCGCCTTACTCACGACTTATTCGTATGGCGCTGCAGCAAAGATAGGTTGTGGCGGTCCATTAGACGAAGGACGTGGTTCGGAAAATCTCAGCTCGCCTTGAGAGACATCATGAAAATCACGTACTGTTGGTGTTTGAGATATCTTGGGTGGCTGTGTGTCCATGAATGTCGTGTGGACAAGCGTACAGTTGTGGATTGGTTTTTTTTTGTAGGGAAGTTTATGGGGAATGCATGAAATATAGGGGGCCGGGTGTTACGATCGAAATTGACGATTCGCACTTTGGCTAAAGGTAGCATAGCAGGGGGGGACCTCCGGTGGGATTATAGGTTTGGGGGGCTGTAGTTTCAGGTCAAGAGTGTGGCGATGTAGTCTTTAAAGTAATATCCAATGGAAGGAAGAAAGTTTTGGTCAGCTTAATTGAAGATCACGTTGCAGATGGTTCCGTTGTAATTTCAGATGGTTTCTCTTCATATAGGGATTTAGGGGAAAGAGGTTATCAGCATCTCGTAGTTAATCACAATATTGAGTTAAGATCATTATCCACAGGGGCTTCCACAAATAGCAAAATATGGTTCAAATGGCTATGAGCACTATGGGACTTAACGTCTGAGGTCATCAGTCCCCTAGAAGTTAGAACTAGTTAAACCTAACTAACCAAGGACATCACACACATCCATGCCCGAGGCAGAATTATAACCTGCGACCGTAGCGGTCACGCGGTTTCAGACTGAAGTGCCTAGAACCGCTTGGCCACAACGGTCGGCTTGAACAAATAGCATAGGGTTATTGGTCAGCTGTGAAATCTCTTGTAGGGAAGGGGAAACGCCGGATTTACACCCTTCAAAGTCACTTAGACGAATATTCATGGAGGCGTAGTATTCCCCAAACATATTGCCCATATAAATGTTTTGTTAAACGTGTTGGACGCATGTACCGTATGAAATATGTTAGCTAGTTTCACATTAGGATGGGGGGTGGATGTGTGTGTGTGTGTGTGTGTGTGTGTGTGTGTGTGTGTGTGTGTGTGTGTGTGTGTGTGTGTGTAGGTGTTTTCGTAATGTTTTGTTTGTTGTGTATGTGGGTATGTGATTGTTATTGATGTCTTTCTAAGCGAGCTTCGGTTCTGTTAAGAAGTTCAGTGCTCACAGTTTATGGTATAAACAGGTATATTTCATTTGCCGCCTTTTTGAGTTAGTAACACCTCAGGTTCTAATACGACAACGAGGAGCGTCCACAAAGTAAGTTTTCACTCGTCCCACAGATAGCAAGCCATATGTTGCGTTAAACCACTGCATATATGTGGTAGAGTAATGACGTGACATGGCGCATGCAGAACAAAGCGTCAATTGAAATTTACCGTCAGATGTGTCAGGTCTATGGGTCTAACGCTATGAACAAGCAGATGTGCGTCTCTCGTGCAGAGACTTTGCAGCAGGTCGTCGAAATGTTCATGATAAACAGGCCATTCAACATGACAGGCGACTTTGTGGAGCCTGTGCGGGAACGCATTTTGGAGAATCGCTCCTTTACAGTCACGAAACTCAGCGTCAGTTACCACAGATTTGTCGCCCCTTGTTGCATAAAATTTTCACGGCGAATGCCGAAGCAGTTGACTCCAAAACACAGAGCATAGCGCGTGGGTACAGCTTGGGCTTCCCTGCAGCGGCACCATGATGACGGTGACGGGTTTCTGGACCGGATCATCTCAGGTGATAAGATTTAGGTTGCAAACAACACCCCAGAAACCAAGCAGCAGTTAATGCATTGGCATCACAGTGGCTCTCCCTGCTAGACGAAATTCAAGTAGCGTGACAGCGCAGAAATCGCAGTGTTCAGTGTTCTGGAACAGACGGGATGGATCCCTTTGTCGAAATTCTGACCAGAGGTGACACGGCGAATGCTGAGAGTTACTGCGAAACAATGCGGGAACTGCGACGGGCCATTCAGAACAAGCGGCGCGGAATTTTCGGTGCCGGCATTGTCTTCCTTCTCAGTAACACTCGGCCACACACAACTTGGCGGACTACAGAGCTCCGGAAAACGCTCTCCTGTGAGATGTTTGATCATCCACCCAGCAGCCCGCACGTCGCTTCCGTTATTTCCATTTGTTCTGGAACCTCAAGGAATTCTTGTCCGATTGGAATCAGTGTTTTAGATTGACGGAGTTGGTTGTCACACAGTGGTCGCAATCCCAGGCAGCAGACTTCTATGACAACTGTATAAAAGTTGTTCCCATGATATCATTAGTATGTCAGTTCTGGTGGTGAATACTTTGAAAAACAGTTCCAAACTCCCGTATCTGTTCCAGTAAACTGGTAATTTGTTAAGGAAATTATCGTAAATGACAGGTATTAATATTGATCTAACTTCCATAGTTTTGTCGCAGCATCCGTTATAAGACGTTAGTCCCATTCATCTACCATGTAATTCTTACTCCTAAATATTTAAACGCAATGATGTCCTCCATATGTTCGCCGGTTCGAATCCTGACTCGGGCATGGGTGTGTGTGATGTCCTTAGGTTAGTTAGGTTTAAGTAGTTCTAAGTGCTAGGGGACTGATGACCTCAGAAATTAAGTCCCATAGTGCTCAGAGCCATTTGAACCATTTTTTGTTCGCCGGTAATCTTTTAAAGGTTTATTATAAGGTCCTTTGAGGTTTTATAGAAACGATGTTAACAAAAAAAACGGGTTAGTCAGGGACATCCATGGATACAAATAAGTTTAGTCACGGGCATCCATAAATACAAATAATGTCTCTTCCGAAATAAGTGTAGAGATCAATTTCTTAAGCACAGATTTTACACTGATGGACTGTGTCAAACAATCAGTAAGGACTGTTCGGGATTGCCAGTTACATGACGAAGTACGTCCTGACCGTTCGTGCGAAAGGTGACATCCAGTCAATTTACACAGCACAAGTAAAAGGGGCGGTTTCCAATAAGCTGAGCACAGCGCACTTCAGGAAATGATCCAGTTCCTCACAGAATACTTTTGCAAGAGATTTTGTGCCGACTTAAGTGTCAGAAAGTTTCCTGTTGTGTCAGTGTTTAAATTGCAGAGGCAACTAGCGCAAGAAGGGGCAGAATCAATGAACTGAAGAAGGCCAGGGCGTTGCATCATTGGTTCGTTCATTATGCGCAAGAGAATCTTGAAAGGGTTCGTCCTACCTGAGGTGGCAGACAATACAAAAGAGACGTGCCACGAGGAGAGGATTACTGTTAAAATTTTGAATACGCTCATTTCACAAATAGCCAGACAGTTTATTACTTCCTCCAGCGTACATCTCACAAATTGAGCACCACGGGAAAAACAGAAGTATTGCATCTTTTACGGATGCTAAAGTACAGACGTTCTTCCGAGAAGTCTCGTTCTCACTTCGGCCAGTAAAAGACTTTTATCCTAGTGTTATCAGCTCTATTCTTTGTTGCACGTAAAAGTGACTCACGGATTATAGTTGTAGGTGTTGTTGTAATATTGTTATCTGTCCTCGCTTGCCTGCGGAAAACTGATAATTATAATAAATTTTTACGGAATGTTCTCATCTCTACAGTAATTCTTCCGTTCACTTTTCGTAACAGTATAGGCTAATAGGGGAAAAAGACGTGATTACTCACAAAACATTATTTTTTTATTTTTGACTATTTTCCTATTCCTTACCCCACTTTCAAAATGATAAACTTAAAACATTCTAGATGTTTCGCCATCTTTGATTTCCCGGAAGGAATTCACCTGAAATAAACTCTCTATCTACCACCTGAAGCAGGAGTACATCCTCCGAAAAGTCTTGTAAAGAAAAAGAAATTAAAATTTTAGTGAAAGATTACATTGAGTATTTCGGTTATATTTTAAACAGATTGACACGCAAACAGCCTACCAAACACACGAGTGTGGGTAAAAACAATAAGTACTCAAAGATCAAATGAGATGACGTAGAATATACGACTTTGAAGACAAGGTGTGAAACGTACGAAATTATTATATGGTTCGAAAGTTATTTTTTTTCAACCTCATATCGGTTGCGAAATTAAAGTCACAGTGAAAATACGGTGAAGCTTTGTGCAGATGCGTTGCACAGCGCATCTAGTATGCCCGTGTATCGCGTCACGTCGTGCGTTGGAGTTGGAAGCGCAAAGTGATCATGTGAAGATGCCTACAACAATAATGTCTCTGGGCAAGTATGAAGTACATTTTCAGGAGTGTCCCCCAATTCCTGCCTTTTCAGGAGTTTCGTCTAATTTCATGCATCCCCACGTAACTTAACCGTCATGCGTTTCCTTCTTCATTACAATTCTCGGCCGTAAACTCCAGCTTCAACGAAGACGCTCCTGCAGCGTTTTCTATGGGAAGTGTTTCATCACCCACCATACAGATCGGACTTGGCTTCTCCTGATTTTCATATCTTCACTCACCTGGACAGCTGACTAAGAGTACAGCATTTTGGAACAGACAGCGAGCTACAGACCATTGTAGGGAACTGGCGGAAACCACAGGCGGTATTGGAAAAATGGCACGACGCTACAATACAAGGTCTATTCAGAAAATTCCGGAACTTTGTCTACAAAATTTTTCTATGCTCATCTTTTACTTATTGTGCATGGCCTCATTCGAAATACTCTCCTCCACAACTGACGCACCACTCCCAACATCGTTGCCACTTCCGGAAGCAGTCTTGATACGTCGTTTGCTGAATCGCGCGAAGCGCCATCTGCGAATTTTCTTTTACACTACTGGCCATTAAAATTGCTACACCTAGAAGAAATGCACATGATAAACGGGTATTCATTGGACAAATATATTATACTAGAACTGACATGTGATTACATTTTCACGCAATTTGAGTGCATAGATCCTGAGAGATCAATACCCAGAACAACCACCTCTGGCCGTAATAACGGCCCTGATACGCCTGGGCACTGAGTCAAACAGAGCTTGGATGGCGTGTACAGGTACAGCTGCCCATGCAGCTTCAACGCGATACCACAGTTCATCAAGAGTAGTGACTGGCGTATTGTGACGAGCCAGTTGCTCGGCCACCATTGACCAGACGTTTTCAATTGGTGAGAAATCCGGAGAATGTGCTGGCCAGGGCAGCAGTCGAACATTTTCTGTATCCAGAAAGGCCCAGACAGGACCTACAACATGCGGTCGTGCATTATACTGCTGGAATGTAGTGTTTCGCAGGGCTCGAATGAACGGTAGAGCCACGGGTCATAACACATTTGAAATGTATCGTTCAAAGTGTCATCAATGAGAACAAGAGGTGACCGAGACGTGTAACCAATAGCACCCCATACCATCACGCCGGGTGACACGCCAGTATGGCAATGACGAATACACGCTTCCAATGTGCGTTCACCGCGATGGCGCCAAACACGGATGCGACCATCATGATGCAATAAACGGAACCTGGATTCTTCCGAAAAAATTACGTTTGGCCATTCTTGCACCCAGGTTCGTCGTTGAGTACACCATCTCAGGCGCTCCTGTCTGTGATTTAGCGTCAAGGGTAACCGCAGCCATGGTCTCCGAGCTGATAGTCCATGCTGCTGCAAACGTCGTCGAACTGTTCGTGCAGATGGTTGTTGTCCTGCAAACGTCCCCATCTGTTGACTCAGGGATCGAGACGTGGCTGCACGATCCGTTACAGCCATGCGGATAAGATGCCTGTCATCTCGACTGCTAGTGATACGAGACCGTTGGGATCCAGCACGGCGTTCCGTATTACCTTCCTGATTCCATATTCTGCTAACAGTCATTGGATCTCGACCAACGCAAGCAGCAATGTCGCGATACGATAAACCGCAATCGCGATAGGCTACAATCCGACCTTTATCAAAGTCGGAAACGTGATGGTACGCATTTCCCCTCCTTACACGAGGCATCACAACAACGTTTCACCAGGCAACGCCGGTCAACTGCTGTTTGTGTATGAGAAATCGGTTGGAAACTTTCCCCATGTCAGCACGTTGTAGGTCTCGCCACCGGCGCCAACCTTGTGTGAATGCTCTGAAAAGCTAATCATTTGCGTATCACAGCATCTTCTTCCGGTCGGTTAAATTTCGCGTCTGTAGCACGTCATCTTCGTGGTCTAGCAATTTTAATGGCCAGTAGTGTATATCGTCTATCGTTGCAAATCTCCGCCCTTTCAACGGGGCTTTCAACTTTGGAAATTAAAAAAAAAAAAAAAAATATGCAGGGGCCAGGTCGGGAAAGTGCGGAGGATGAGGCAGCATTATGATTTCGTTATTTGTGCAACAGTCACGCACAAACAGGAGTAAATGTACGGGTGCGTTATCGTGATGCAAGAGCCATGAATTGTCGTGCCACATTTCAGGCCGTTTCCCTCTCACATTTTCTCGTAGGCGTCGCAACATGTGCGGATAGTACTATCGATGAACAGTTTATCCCTGTGGCACGAATTCATGTTGAACTAATCCTTCAAAGTCAAAGAAAACTATCAGCATGACTTTGACATTTGACCTGACCTAACGAGCTCGTTTTGATCTTGGAGAACCTTCCCGATCCACTGTGAAGACTCAACCTTGATCTCACCATACCCGTAGACACAAGTCTCACATCTGTTATGATTCTCTAAGGAACATCCATTCTCATTTGCGAGATCCAAAAGCTCTTCACAGATTGCGAGGTGAAGGCCATTCTGGTCTTGATACATGAACCACGGGCGAACCTGGCGGCAACACGGTGCATTCCAAGATGCTATGTCATGAGATGACCCAGCTCAGATGGTACATTCCTCTGCAGTCTCTCGGACAGTCAGTCTTCGACTGGCTCGCACAATTTCGTTGACGTTCCTTACGTGAGCGTCGTGTTGGACGAAGGTCATCTTTTCCTCCAGTCCGTCCATTTTTGAACCGTGTGAACCATCGTAACACCGAGTACAGCTTCAGCACTCATCACCGTAGACTTCCTGCATCATTTGGTGTGTCTCTGTAAAGTTGCTCTTGAGTTTCACGCAAAATTTAAAGCAGATGCGTTGCTCCTCTAACTCCACAATTTCGAAACTCGAAAGATGTGCGACACAACCTTTCACTCGATACAGTACAGAACAGTAACCGTCAAACATACAACAATGAAACTTCCGCAACACAGGCGTGTTCAGTCCACAGGCGTGTGCAGTGGTGCCAACCGCATTTCGCTCCAACACGCCATTGGCGCGAATTAGGGATGTTCCGGAATGTATTGAACAGACCTTGTGAAGCCGGAGAGGTTGCTATGTAGAGAAGTAACTAGATGATGTAGCCAAATGTTGCCAGTAAGACAGTTTTCCTTTTTGCTGTGATTTCCTTTTCGTGACCGATTGGAGGTTGAAAACAAAAAATAACCCCCGTACTTTGTTACAATCTACGGATTTTTTTATGCAGTCGTATTCGATAGGAGTGGGATTCGATGAGGGCAAATAACGATAACAGGACAGTGATAAGGAAGCTACTTTTCTTTTGTTTTCTCTTTAGTGATCCCACTGAAGAAGAAGATGGACCTGTAAATGTAAGACACCAAACTGCGAGGTCATCGGTCTCATCGGTTTAAGGATGGACGGGGAAGGAGGTCGGCCGTGCCCTTTCAAAGGAACCATCTCGGCATTTGCCTGGAGCGATTTAGGGAAATCACGGGAAACCTAAATCAGGATGGCCGGACGCGGGATTGAACAGTCGTCTTCCCGAATGCGAGTCCAGTGTGCTAACCACTGCGCCACATCGCTCGGTGGACCTGTAAATATTTCATGTGATTGTTGTGATGTGTGACGTGTATTATTTAGTGTGTTACGCCTTGCCAGGCATTGTTTAAGTTTTCGTGCTATTCACTATTCGAAAAGCCTTGCTTGGCTGGAGACGTCAAATAAGGGAAGTAGACCCCTAGTTAAAGGGGAAATGTCTTACTAACTCTGCAGGTGGTAAATGGATACAGCATTCCCTCCATTGAAAGTAGATGGGAACTCGTACCTTGAAATCTTTAGTGTGGCGTCGGTGTACTACGCATGGGAGCAGAGCTCTGAAGAGAAGATATGCAATCTGTCGTACGGAAGGGCGGCATCGGTGCCTGGAGGAGAGGGAAGCAATATCAGCCGCTCTTTAACCGGAAGGAAAATGTCTTTCGCGAGTTATTTCTACTCGGGATCCTTGTTTTGTATGCCAGATGCAGGGATGAATACTCACAGAAACTAAATTACCCTGGAAGTGACTTGGGAATTTCAGCGCCGCTTCGGAATGAGTTAACGTTACCGTATCGCCGATAGCGAGGTAAGTGGAAACGGAGCACGAAATCGGATAGAACAAGAATCAGGGATCTGATGGTTTCAAACGAACCATCCCGGAAATTGTCTCAAGTGATCTACGGAATTTGTGGAAACGATAAATCTGGATGAATAGATGAGGATATGAACTCTGCTCCTCCGAAATGCGACTGCATTACATGAATCGCTGCATCATCACACTGATGTATCGGGAAATCAGTCACTAAATACAGATTGCTCAAATTATTACGTCAAGGCACGAATTGTTTTCCGACCGGCAAGAGCCTTACTTAAAAGCACAGACTGAGTGGCGTGTATTACAAAGAGCAATTCCTTATTGTACTCTTTGCTTAGCCCATCTGTCTCGTAATGTTCTCAATATTTCATTTGAAACTTCAATTGAACCGCCCAAAACCGTTATTCATGACATTATCACTGCACGAAGTACACAGTTAAATACGTCGTTATTTGGCAACGTAAACCCACAATAAGCATAGACACATTTCACCGATTAAAAACACCTCAGTAGTGTACAGCTTTTTAACAGTATCGCCTGGTAATTGTGTTGATAATTACCCAAGAGCAGTTAGGGGCTTATCTCTGAGCACTTATCTTCCATTTATGCTCGAATGAGCTCATTAGACTCATTTGTTCGTGGTCCCCGAGCAGAACATAATACTTCCTCATTATTAAAAGTGCCCCACATTATTCTCAATGTTCACTGCTTACCAAAATAACTTTTGTCAGACTTTTCTCCTCTTAATTAGTCATTTTGCTGGTAGAAGAAAGGGGAAAACGACTATTAAATGCGACTGATCATGAAAAAAAAAAAAACCACTTCCGCATTCCTGGTTCTCTGCTATTGACTACAGTGGATTACATATTGATGCAAATAATGAGAACCTGCGCTGGAGGTAAGCATTTCTCTCCCACATTTTATTACATGGGACCTTTATAGTTCTTCATTATATACAACTATTAAGAGGAGGTGTCCTAAAATGAAATACCGTAAGGGAAGAATTGTACTGTGAATAAATTTCTTGAAACATAAGTTTTTTTTTGTAAGTTAGCACTAAAATCTATTAACTACATAGTCATTCAGCAAATAAAACTACATTATGCCTTATATGATTATTACAATATATTATTAGAAAGTTTACACATTGTCATGTCATGAGAATCGTTGGTCAAAATGACATATTCTTATGCGTTCTATAAATATACACTTTTATTTGCTAACGTCACATGTAAACATCACAGAAGTGTGGTTTATCCTGTTATAGGTAGGCTATTAAATGCTTATTGTTTGATTAAATTAAATAGATATTTGCCTGCTATCATTGTCTGTTTGGTGACTCGATTGCCAATTTCATTCCTTTTGGCTGACTCACACGTCACCTTACATCACTCAATTCAAGGTCTTTAATATGCTGTGACAACTCAGTTTCTATGTGTCATGGAAGCGTTTTCTAGAAATGACCTAAAGCTTTATCAAGCCCTATAACTTGCTTATTCTTGCCTTGTACGCTCCTTTCTAAAGTAGCCTGACGACCACAATACTTTTTAGGCACGCTGCCAGCCCATTTGCTTGTAATTAACAGCATCAGATAGCCTTCAGCATGCTCTCTGAATCACATGTTTGCCGATTACTGATTCTCTTATAATTTCCAACAATTATTATGAAATAATAATAAAATAATAATTATAATTTCCAACTACTATTAACGAAATAATAATAACAATAATAATAATAATTACATTTTATACAACGATAAACAAAAAAAATCGAAAGACATGAAGCACAAACTGTGTTTGACATATCTATATCATTTTACCCCCATTCATGAAATGTCATTTTATCCCCATTCATGATATGTAATTTTATCCGCAGTTACAGCATTCCGTGTACAAGTCCACTACTCATAAACACGTGGACCTGCATACCCACAGACACGCTTAAAATGTTTGCAAAGGAAGTGTTACACACTCTTATATATATATATATATATATATATATATATATATATATATATATATATATATATATTAGATCAAATCAGCAAATGTAGTATGCGACACAAGACTTGTTGTTACAACTTCTAATACCCGATGTGCACGGATTCTTCCCATAAGTAAGCGTCTAAGCAAATGGAGTCGTCGTTTCTAGATTAATAGTTTTACAAACACAAGAACATAACCTTGTGCCATAAAGTGCTGTGTCTTTAAGGCAGTAACAAGAAACACGAAGTCCGTCATTTTACCAGACTACGTTGTTTTAGGACACTTTCTCTTAATTATTTGCAAATGTGGGATGAGTTTCGTCATTTAAAGGAAGCAATGCAAAGCTACAGGAATATGTTTTCTGAAATTAGAGTCCTAATGTCACGAAGCTGAAGACTGGAAAAAAAGTTTTTAGAGTAGTTTAATAAATTATTTGAAATGGATCCGAATCTAAGCTGTCTTTGGTTGTATCACGAAGCTGAAAATTGAAAGAGATGTCAGGGCAGTTTAATAATTTATATGTAACAATAAGCATGTTAGGAAGCACGACATTCTTTGTGCGAAATTTGAAATGGAAGTGACGTGAACCTTTCTTTGAGTCGTGACATATGACGTAGGAGGAGGAGGAGTTTCCTGCGTTATCGAAACATTTCCAACTGAAGGGCTCTTACAAAGGAACTGCCTAATTGCATGAATTTCATAAATACTCTTCAAAGTCACTGGAGGATGTTTATTTATTGATTAATTAGTTTCAACATTGGCAAGAGTATGAAACGCACTACGCCTGGACAGCTGAGGTTACCACAAAGGAAAAGTAGAAAGATTTCATAAAATCGGTAGAGTAATCTTTAAGAAATAGCAAATATTGCAAGCATCTCAGCGAATGAGAACGCAGCAGCACGATACTCTGCATATGGAAACGAAGCAAGAAAGGAAGGAAGGAAGGAAGGATAGAAGGAAGAAAGGAAGTTTGAGGGTACCGTCGAGGACGAGGAGCACAAGCTCAGATTGGGTGTAGGAATCGGCTGTGTCCTTTCGAACGAAGCATCCCAACATGTTCTTTATGCGATAATGGAAATCATGCAAAACCTAGATCAAGAGATCCGGCCGTGGACTTGAACCATCGTCCTTCCGAATCCGAGTCCCGTGTGCACCTCGCTCGGTGGAAATTAATATGCTGTTTGTTGCGCTGCGTACTCTTTTGTTGACTGTTGTCCAAAACGGGGTGTGGGAGAGCATGTCGACGCAGCATCTGGTAATTTTTCGTAGTACTCTCAACGACTTCTTCGTAGATTTGTAATCATGAATGGTTCTCACTATTTTTGCGATTCCACTTTTTTAAAAAAGAAAACTTTGGAGCTCAGATTTCTTCGGTGATTACTAAGATACGTCAGATGGCAATAGACGTTTCGAAAGCTGCACATCGCAAAATTTTTAAACATTTGCAATATTTAACTAGTAACAAGTCTGAAACTTAAAGTCTCTACCTTCTAGAAACACAGTGTAAAAATTCCGCAAATCACTTGTAGTGGATATCTCTGGCACTTTTTATTAAAAAATAAAACCGTCTAGGTCGCCTAATATATACGGTGGTCAGTACACAGGTATGGTCAATATTGAGGGATATTACAGAAACAACAATTCGAAGCAAAAAGTCTAGTAAACATGGACACTAAAACACATACCGTAAGAGCTAGGAGCACTTATTCCGTACAAGAGATGTGTTTCGCACTAGCGAAGGTGAACACGTGCTCATAGATCTTACGGTATGTGTTTTAGTGGCAGTGTTTACCAGTGTTTACTAGAATTTTTGCTTCGAATGGTTGTTCATGTAATATCCCTGTCGGACACCATATATAGGTGTTCATTTCATAACGTCACATCGGCTGCTGCCATCATCAGATCAAAACTTGAGTACCTGTAAAACAAAGTTCAGTGTCAGTATCGATATCTAGATAGGTTTTTTTATTCACACTGACACTGAAACTAGTTTTACAAGTTCTAAGTTATGATCTGATTATGGCAGAAGCCGACGCGATGTTATGAATACGTGGGTATCGCGAAGTTCTAATTATCAACCTTAAATGTGTGATTGGGAGTTTGTGTTGATTTGCTGATGTTCTTTCTTCTCTACGTACTCTCCATCCAGATTTATTCATTTTTCCCTACGTTTCTTGACCCTCCGAATGCCTTGACTGTAGAAGTCTGCAGATTTTGCCTTAAACCACTCTTCTATTGAAGACGTCATCTATGTTGTTCAAAGATGTTCAAATGTGTGTGAAATCTTGTGGGACTTAACTGCTAAGGTCATCAGTCCCTAAGCTTACACACTACTTAACGTAAATTATCCTAAGGACAAACACACACACACCCATGCCCGAGGGAGGACTCGAACCTCCGCCGGGACCAGCCGCACAGTCCATGACTGCAGCGCCTCAGACCGCTCAGCTAATCCCGCGCGGCATCTATGTTGTCAAATCGGCTATCACGCAATGGATCCTTCATTTCTGGAAACAAGAAAAGTGACTGATCTGAAGAATAAGGGGTATCTTGCCCTTGTTTTGTCAACTGCAATTTGGTATAAATGAGCCGATGCACTATCAGCCAGAAGACGAAAGCCTCTGGAGAGCATACCGCGGCATTTCTTAATCAGAGGTTTGGTGGCTTGTCCAGAAGATTGCTGTAGTATCTGCCAGTGATGGTTTGGCTCTTGACACCGTAATCTGTGACGATTATTCCACAACGATTCTCAACTCCCCACCCCGGGTAAAAAAAGAAATCTAAACATGACCTTCCTAGCTGACTTTTGCACTTGCCTCTTCTGTCAGGGACATGTGACCAGTCTGGAAATTCCTTTTCCAGCTCACAATAGCCGATGTGTCATCATGGATTCCCCGGACACTTTTACCATTTAAATGCAACTTTATCGCGCTTCGAGTCGCAGTTTCCTCCATCTTAAAGAAAAGACACTATTAACTGAAATTTTCAACATCATGCGCTGAGGGACCAATGACACTGTCAAAATTTCATCAGTATAGTATAATATTTTCCAGGTGATAGAACTTTACGATGTCCCCAAGTAAAGAGATAGAAAAGCGATCGGGACGCTTTTATTTATAAAATATTCACTGTGATCGCGGACTCATTCAGGAAAATTATTTCCTTTATTACTAAGTATCTACAGTTGTCAAAATATTTTGTTATTCTAATTAGAAACAGAGCTACGTTTTTCTCTTCATGCTGATGATATTTTCGCAACGGGAAAGTATCCTGTTTCGAAATTGGTACACAAAATGCTTTGCATAGTGGAGAGGTGACATAGTGGAAGCCTGCGGTGTCAGGGGCTCATTGGTGTTTTCCTGACGGGAGCAGTGCAGTCGACTGGCTGTTAAATGCCAAGTGCTTTAAATAGGGCTAATAAATATAAAAAATTACCACCATAGAAATAAATTCAATGAACAAGAGAAATATAGAAAACACACTTTATTGAAACAAGACAGTTATATTACATACTGTGTTCGCAATTTGCTCTTTTTAGCTAAGTGCAGTGTTGTTAGAATAGAACAGAAAGCTCGAAAAGCCTTGAACTAGTCGTGATGTTTCATAGAAGGTACGGATATCACATACGATTTGTATTTTTTCAAAGGTTACCCTCTCATGTACTAAGACACTTCTTTTTCCTGTCCTCTTCTCATTTGCTTTTTTATTCTTTTTGTTTTGGAAAGTGCGATGAGAGCGGTGAGTGGCCACTGTTGACGCACGTCCTTCTCCTCTGTTTGTCCCTTACCAGTGTCCGTCCCCCCGCCGGACTTGGCCACACGATCGTCATTAAGCGAGCCGTCCGCTATCCCCCTTTTATTGCCCGCTCGTTGCCAAGCAGTTTCAGTTTAATCTCATCCATATTAATGATAGATCGCTGTTTGGAGACTGTGATTGCAACAAAGCAGAACAGCCTCTTCCGGCTACAATTTTTTCGCTTTATAAGCTGGCACGTTACAATTCAACAGCAAGCTATTGTCGTTGAGTGCGCAATTCCGGAATAACAGATAGCATGTGGCGTCACATAAATTTTTCCAGTCTTGATTTACAGTGAGCTGCAAATAAAAGCTGATGTCGTTGAATACAATTCTTTGATGAACGTTATAAATCCGCACAGAGCTCTGCTGTCGGAGCGTAATACAATGACAGGCAAAAACTGAAAGACTTTGATGCAAATCGCGCGTTCTATTTTGGATATTACGTGTGCAGTTAGTTGCCTCATGTCTGGTTATACAATCGCCGATTGTAATCATTGAGGTTGCCCCTAAGAAGCTAAAAATCTCCACTTTAGACGGGAAACATAAAGAAACTGACGAGTGGCGATGTGCCAATCGTACCATCCTATAGGTGGAGTATTTCGAAGACAGTGCAATTGTCTCGGTGTCAAATACAAGCCAAAATTTCTTGGAGGAGTACAAGACTGTTAAAAGTTATGTTTTTCCCAATCGTTCAGATTATATAGAAATATCATAATCAAGGGGAACATTGTGTGCATAAACACGAGCCTACCATACACGTACCAAGCGTGCGTCATCTTGAACAATTAGTAACACGTATTCCACATACAGAAATCATGTAGTGACTGCACATGTTAAACCCCAGTAAACACTGAAACACGAATGTCTTACACAAACTTCAAGAAATTTATTGAGATTGCGCCACCATGCAAAACGTTAATTACTTAAGAAGCTGCCATCATACAAAGTGTGATGGTATGCGTGATTAAACAAGACCTAAGAAAAGCTTTACTTCTAGACTGTGAAACAACACATACACTCCTGGAAATTGAAATAAGAACACCGTGAATTCATTGTCCCAGGAAGGGAAAACTTTATTGACACATTCCTGGGGTCAGATACATCACATGATCACACTGACAGAACCACAGGCACATAGACACAGGCAACAGAGCATGCACAATGTCGGCACTAGTACAGAGTATATCCACCTTTCGCAGCAATGCAGGCTGCTATTCTCCCATGGAGACGATCGTAGAGATGCTGGATGTAGTCCTGTGGAACGGCTTGCCATGCCATTTCCACCTGGCGCCTCAGTTGGACCAGCGTTCGTGCTGGACGTGCAGACCGCGTGAGACGACGCTTCATCCAGTCCCAAACATGCTCAATGGGGGACAGATCCGGAGATCTTGCTGGCCAGGGTAGTTGACTTACACCTTCTAGAGCACGTTGGGTGGCACGGGATACATGCGGACGTGCATTGTCCTGTTGGAACAGCAAGTTCCCTTGCCGGTCTAGGAATGGTAGAACGATGGGTTCGATGACGGTTTGGATGTACCGTGCACTATTCAGTGTCCCCTCGACGATCACCAGTGGTGTACGGCCAGTGTAGGAGATCGCTCCCCACACCATGATGCCGGGTGTTGGCCCTGTGTGCCTCGGTCGTATGCAGTCCTGATTGTGGCGCTCACCTGCACGGCGCCAAACACGCATACGACCATCATTGGCACCAAGGCAGAAGCGACTCTCATCGCTGAAGACGACACGTCTCCATTCGTCCCTCCATTCACGCCTGTCGCGACACCACTGGAGGCGGGCTGCACGATGTTGGGGCGTGAGCGGAAGACGGCCTAACGGTGTGCGGGACCGTAGCCCAGCTTCATGGAGACGGTTGCGAATGGTCCTCGCCGATACCCCAGGAGCAACAGTGTCCCTAATTTGCTGGGAAGTGGCGGTGCGGTCCCCTACGGCACTGCGTAGGATCCTACGGTCTTGGCGTGCATCCGTGCGTCGCTGCGGTCCGGTCCCAGGTCGACGGGCACGTGCACCTTCCGCCGACCACTGGCGACAACATCGATGTACTGTGGAGACCTCACGCCACACGTGTTGAGCAATTCGGCGGTACGTCCACCCGGCCTCCCGCATGCCCACTGTACGCCCTCGCTCAAAGTCCGTCAACTGCACATACGGTTCACGTCCACGCTGTCGCGGCATGCTACCAGTGTTAAAGACTGCGATGGAGCTCCGTATGCCACGGCAAACTGGCTGACACTGACGGCGGCGGTGCACAAATGCTGCGCAGCTAGCGCCATTCGACGGCCAACACCGCGGGTCCTGGTGTGTCCGCTGTGCCGTGCGTGTGATCATTGCTTGTACAGCCCTCTCGCAGTGTCCGGAGCAAGTATGGTGGGTCTGACACACCGGTGTCAATGTGTTCTTTTTCCCATTTCCAGGAGTGTACCTCTCGTTTTAATCACCAAGCGAGGTGACACAGTGGTTAACAAACTGGATTCGCATTCGGGATGACGACGGTTCAAACCTGTGTCCAGCGATCCAGATTTAGGTTTTTTTAATCACTCCGGGCAAATGACGGTATTGTTGCTTTTAAATGGCGCGGCCGATTTCCTTCTCCCACTCTTGACACAATCCGAGCTTGTGCTCCGCATCTAATGACCTCGATGTTGACGGAACGTTAAACTCAATCTTCCTTCCTTCCTTCGTCTCTACATAAATCTGACTTATGATGGAGGTTTAAATCTCCGAAATGCGTTGTGGAAATGAATAAATTGTGACTGGTAACAGTTAATCTGCTATTTTGTTCTAAACCTACGTACTTAAGAAAGTTTTATATTTGTGACTTTCACGGCCGTTCAGTTGGCTTATTTCTTAGGATTTTGATAACTAGCGATTGGTATCTCTGCTGTGCCATTGTATGGCTTGGGCTGTTCAGAAGAAGTTGTCGACAGCGATGGTGAGCGTGGCGAAAGCGGCGAAATTTCGCGCGATAAAAGCGCCTCGTTTGACGTGACCCATCTACGAGCACTTCTTCAGAGGCAAGGTCGGGCGCAGTATCAAAGAAGCTGCGATAGTTGTGAAAGAACAGAAAGGTCTTTATTACTCCCGACGAGGACTGTAAATTGCAGCATTTACATAATTTCTGGCTCTACAACTAGTTTCCGATATACGCACACGTCTTTTTCTTGCAGAAGACGTTTATCAGTGAGTGATGGATATGGCTATAAGTAGCTGTATTTCCATTGTTATAAAAATCGACGACCAAGTGATGTGGCGCTGTTGTTGAGATATTCACCTTGAACTCTGGAAGATTCCCGGCGGGGTCAGGGATTTTCACCTGCCTCGATATGATTGGGTATTTGTGCTGTCCTCTTCATTTCATCATCATTCACGGAAGTGGCGAGATTGGATTGAGCAAAGGTTGGGAATTTGTACGGGCGCTGATGACAGCGCAGCTGAGCGCCCCACAAACCAAACATCATCATTATCAATTCTGGAACAAAGGGGTTCACATCCCCACCTGTTTAACCAGGTGTAGATTTATAGTCATTACCTTAATCACATAAGACAGATACTGTGATGAATCCTCTGAAACAGAACAAGCTCTGTGTCTTGCCACAGTCTTGTCCAGCGTCTCTAATGATCGCGGGTGTTAAACACAAGCTTTCTCTCCTCCGTCATCAGTGGTTTCCGTATTTGAGCAACCTCTTCGGGAACGGTGATTTGCTGCCTTTGCCAATCAGTTTTGCACTGCAATAATACTGATTTGAGCATTGCAGCTGAATATGAAGTTGCTTGGTCTTCATACAGTCTAAAGGAATGCTTGCATATGTAATCAATTGTGACGGCGTGTAGTGACAGTTCGTAAGCTGTGCCAGTATTGGAGATGGAGCTCTATGATCGGTCAGTGTCATTCTGACTAGTTATTTGTCAATGTACTTGGGACATGATTCTTAATTAGATGTGCGATCACCACGGACGCCAATGCATGCACTGAACGTGCTCCCATGTTGGTCACAAGGTTGATAAGGAGTTCCTGTCGTAGGGCTCTCCATTCCTCCACCAGTGCGGTTGAAAACTGCTGGATGGTCACTGGTGCTTGTAGACGTGCTGCAAAACATCCTCCCAAAGCATCTCACCCATGATCTATGGGATTTTTGTGGAGATAACGGCTAGGCCAGTCCATCCGCCGAATATCCTCTCGTTCCAAGAGCTGCTCCACCTCCGCTGTTGGATGCGGTCGCTCTTTGACATCCATGAAAATGGCATCGGGACTGAAAGCACCCTTGAAAAGACTCACATGGAGAAGGAGTTATCGCGGTACTCGGGATTGGGAGTTTTGTTAAATTTTATATATACAGTGATTAATGAAAAAAATACTGAATACTGCAATATTATCTACTGTGTTAAATATTGTGGGCTAGCAAGAGACTCTGAAATAACCCAATACCACGATAACATACGTACGGACAGCGGCTATTCCGAAGTACGCACGAAATAATTATACACAGCGCGCGACTCACCCCCTTGTGAGAGTTCGCGTGAGCGCTGCTGTTATGGAGAGAAAATATGCGTGCTTTGACGCAAACTGTAACAGTTAATTTGGTTCTCAGGGGCTACTGGTCATTTATTTACCAACTGAGATATTTTTTATGCTTATTAAACGGAATATTTTTCTGTATTTACTATTAGTTATCAGCAAGGCAAAAACTGAGGAGAATCACATCTACCGTTAAGCAGACAATCTTAAACATACTGAACCCATTCAGTAGGAAAACATTAATGAATGGAATTTGTCTTTATTTTACTAGCTTTGAAACTCTTAAGAGATCAAAATAGAGAAGTTCCCGCATTTACGTTTAATATTACAGACTGAATTTCTAGCTAAAAAATATCGTCAGCGTAATGGCCGACCGAATGCTCCTAGGGAAAGAGAGCTCCCCGCAACACAAGTTCTGAAAGTTATTAATTACAATTAATGGTGGCTATTATGGGAGGTGCTCACTACTTCAATAACCAACACTTTCTAATAACAGTTAGATATGTATCATAAAAGAATAATAAAAGAAGGCTGTATACATGGAAGAAGCCTGGAGATACTGACAGATTTCAGATAGATTATATAATGGTAAGACAGAGATTTAGGAACCAGGTTTTGTATTGTAAGACATTTCCAGGGGCAGATGTGGACTCTGACCACAATCTATTGGTTATGAACTGTAGACTAAAACTGAAGAAACTGCAAAAAGGTGGGAATTTAAGGACATGGGACCTGCATAAACTGAAAGAACCAGAGGTTGTACAGAGTTTCAGGGAGAGCATAAGGGAACAATTGACAGGAATGCGGGAAAGAAATACAGTAGAAGAAGAATGGGTAGCTTTGAGGGATGAAGTAGTGAAGGCAGCAGAGGATCAAGTAGGTAAAAAGATGAGGGCTAGTAGAACTCAATGGGTAACAGAAGAAATATTGAATTTAATTGATGAAAGGAGAAAATATAAAAATGCAGTAAATGAAGCAGGCAAAAAGGAAGACAAACGTCTCAAAAATGAGATCGACAGGAAGTGCAAAATGGCTAAGCAGGGATGACTAGAGGATAAATGTAAGGATGTAGAGGCTTATCTCACTAAGGGTAAGATAGATACTGCCTACAGGAAAATTAAAGAGACCTTTGGAGAAAAGAGAACCACTTGCATGAATATCAAGAGCTCAGATGGAAACCCAGTTCTAAGCAAAGAAGGGAAAGCAGAAAGGTGGAAGGAGTATATAGAGGGTCTATACAAGGGCGATGTACTTGAGGACAATATTATGGAAATGGAAGAGGATGTAGATGAAGATGAAATGGGAGATATGATACTGCGTGAAGAGTTTGACAGAGCACTGAAAGACCTGAGTCGAAACAAGGCCCCGGGAGTAGACAACATTCCATTAGAACTACTGACGGCCTTGGGAGAGCCAGTCCTGACAAAACTCTACCATCTAGTGAGCAAGATGTATGAGACAGGCAAAATACCCTCAGACTTCAAGAAGAATATAATAATTCCAATCCCAAAGAAAGCAGGTGTTGACAGATGTGAAAATTACCGAGCTATCAGTTTAATAAGTCACGGCTGCAAAATACTAACGCGAATTCTTTACAGACGAATGGAAAAACTAGTAGAAGCCAACCTAGGGGAAGATCAGTTTGGATTCCGTAGAAATATTGGAACACGTGAGGCAATACTGACCCTACGACTTATCTTAGAAGCTAGATTAAGGAAAGGAGGGTATAAGATGAACATCAACAAAAGCAAAACGAGGATAATGAAATGTAGTCGAATTAAGTCGGGTCATGCTGAGGGAATTAGATTAGGAAATGAGACACTTAAAGTAGTAACGGAGTTTTGCTATTTGGGGAGCAAAGTAACTGATGATGGTCAAAGTAGAGAGGATATAAAATGTAGACTGGCAATGGGAAGGAAAGCGTTTCTGAAGAAGAGAAATTTGTTAACATCGAGTATAGATTTAAGTGTCAGGATGTCGTTTCTGAAAGTATTTGTATGGAGTGTAGCCATGTATGGAAGTGAAACATGGAGGATAAATAGTTTAGACAAGAAGAGAACAGAAGCTTTCGAAATGTGGCGCTACAGAAGAATGCTGAAGATTAGATGGATAGATCACATGACTAATGAGGAGGTGTTGAATAGGATTGGGGAGAAGAGAAGTTTGTGGCACAACTTGACTAGAAGAAGGGATCGGTTGGTGGGACATGTTCTGAGGCATTAAGGGATCACCAATTTAATGCAGGATGGCAGTGTGGAGGGTACAAATCGTAGAGGGAGACCAAGAGATGAATACACTAAGCAGATTCAGAAGGATGTAGGCTGCAGTAGGTACTGGGAGATGAAGAGGCTTGCACATGATAGAGTAGCATGGAGAGCTGCATCAAACCAGTCTCAGGACTGAAGACCACAACAACAACAACAACATATATCCCGACAACTTATAGACAGACTTACATTAAATATCAGACTGTGATACAATGGCGGCCTTCCGCTAGACGAAACAAGCTAGGAGAAAAAAATCTAACCCAAAAAAAAACATTATCTCTGTTCTTCTTCATCTGCATTACACAGATACTATAAACAAAAGGCTATTTGTTAAACGCTTCGCTGTTTGTGAGCTTTACAGATAATAAACTACACTTTTTAGTATTTGATACTCATCGCGCACACGGACATAGTCTTTCAATAATTTACAGTTCACGCGTCACTATCTTTTAACACACAAAAAACCCTTTTAATTTTTCTCGAAATGTCAATTTATGTGACGTTCCGTCACAGAGTACAGTGTCAGAATAACCCTGACCGATGAGCATAGAGTGCTCAAAGAACTGCGGTGGAGCCAGAAGCATATGTCTGGGCCAACGAGGAGAAAGGTCGAGTGCTTTTCTGGGATGAGGGCAGATTCAGTCTGCTTAGTGATTCTGGACGTACCCTCATGTGGCGTGAGGTGGGAATACGTAGTGGACGGAGCAGCCCTGCCGAACACGATCGTTTTATTGGTCCATGTGTTATGGTGTGGGGAGGCATAATGTTGCACGGGCTTACAGACCTCCAGATGTTGGCCACGGTACGTGCACCGGTAACCGTTATTGTGAATCACCACTCCTTCCCCATATGCGTCTTTTCGGGTTAACATTCGGTCCCCACGTCATTTTTATGGATGACAATGCGCGACCGCATCAAACAGCGCTGGTGGGGCCGGCCTCTGTGGCCGAGCGGTTCTAGGCGCTTCAGTCCGGAACCGCGCTGCTGCTACGATTGCTTGTTCGAATGCTGCCTCGGGCATGTAGGTGTGTGATGCCCTTAGGTTAGTTAGGTTTAATTCGTTCTAAGTTCTAGGGGACTGATGACCTCATATGTTAAGTCCCATAGTGCTTAGAGCCATTTGAACCATTTTGGGCACACGTGAAGGAGCTCTTGAACGTGAGGATATTCGGCGAATGGATTATCCTGCCCGTTCCCCCAGCTTAAATGCTATCGAGCACGTGTTTGCAGAGCATGCACTGCCGTCCGAGGTTATCACACACTCCATTAACAACCATCTTCCGCCTTTCGGAATGACCAGGGGACCATCGTAAGTCGCAGTGATTTCAGTGCAGTTACTGGCGTTGAATAAAAGTGTCATTTCAGTTCGTCTCATTGCGTATTTCTATCAGTTGCCTTCCGTACTACACGGTAGCAGCTCTTTGTATGTATGGTTCATCTTCTTCGACCTATGTTACTTGGCAGTGATACATCATGCGACAGAGACTTCCGTTCTTAAGTTTTGCACACCAGTGTGTGTCTTTCCTAGCGTTTATCCTGTCGCAGACGTTGTTAGTTAACCAACGGGAAGGAGGTCATGTGGCCCGCCTGACTGTGAATCGTATAAATTTTTCACCAGCTGCGACATAGTTGCGAATATGAAAAGTGATCCAATACTGGTTCCAGTGGCTTCTGAGGTCATCAGTCCCCTAGAACTTAGAACTACTTAAACCTAACTAACCTAAGGACATCACACACACCCATGCCCGTGGCAGGATTTGAACCTGCGACCGTAGCGTTCGCGCGGTTCCAGACTGTAGCGACTAGAACCGCTCGGCCACTCCGGCCGGCGATCCAATACTGTCACATGTTTTTTTTTTTTTTTCAGTCTTTGATCACAGTATAAATTCCTTTGACGATGACCGGTTTCAGCCAGTAATGACCATCTTCAGATCTCAGATCTCAGTACTGATTTTCTGCTCCAGTTTACAGAGCCTTTTGACTCTGTCGTAAGCCACACATGGCACTAGTTTTCACCAGCTGCGACATAGTCGCGAATATACTGTCAAATGTTTTTTATTCCAGTCTTTGATCACAGTATAAATTCCTTTGACGATGGCTGGTTTCAGCCATTAATGACCATCTTCAGATCTCAGTACTGATTTTCTGCTTCAGCTTACAGAGCCTTTTGACTCTGTCGTAAGCCAGACATGGCACTAGTTTCACCAGCTGCGACATAGTAGCGAATATGAACAGCGATCACAATATAAATTCCTTTGACTATGTAAACTGAAGTAGAAAATCAATACTGAGATATGAGGATGGTCATTACTGACTGAAACAGGTCAACGTCAAAGGAATTTATATTGTGATCAAAGACTGCAATAAAGAAACGTTTAGCAGTATTGGATCACTGTTCATATTCGCGACTATGTCGCAGCTGGCGAAACTAGTGCGATGTCTGGCTTACTACAAGAGTCAAAAGGCTCTGTAAACTGAAGCAGAAAATCAGTACTGAGATCTGAAGATTGTCAGTACTGACTGAAACCGACCATCGTCAGAGGAATTTATATTGTGATCAAAGACTGGAATAAAAAAAATTGTATAAATTTTTGCTTAGTGTTAGCGTATTTCAACTATTTGCGCATAGTGTTTGCTGAGGCAGTAACTGGGGATCATCCCGGCATTCGCATTCAGTTTCGTGAAAAATCACTTAATACCACACTAATGCTGGCTTGGGTATCAGACCAACGGTCGTTCGATTCAGGCCTGGTTCACAACCCAGTTTTGGAGGCCAGTGCGCTGCGTCTTTCGCTACACGAAAAGGTCTTTAGAGCTTCAGTTTGCACAGATCAAATTCACCCTTATAGAAGCGCTGTGACTTGAAGTACTGAACCCATTGGCATTAAAGTAGAATACTGACCTGTGTTGCCGCTAGTAGAGAATGGCATAGAACCGTAAACGGTGCCGGCCGAAGTGGCCGTGCGGTTAAAGGCGCTGCCGTCTGGAACCGCAAGACCACTACGGTCGCAGGTTCGAATCCTGCCTCGGGCATGGATGTTTGTGATGTCCTTAGGTTAGTTAGGTTTAACTAGTTCTAAGTTCTAGGGGACTAATGACCTCAGCAGTTGAGTCCCATAGTGCTCAGAGCCATTTTTTGAACCGTAAACGGTGATCTGTAGTCCATATTTACTCTTAAAGGTGAAGGTTAAGGGGCAGGAATTCCGTCTATGTCAGCATTTATATGTAAAACTCTGTTGTTGTATATCACTTATGTATCAATCTCTTTCCCTTTAGTGCTGACATTTTCGCACATATAAACGTGTTATGAAAATTGATCACATTATTTGCGTTAAGATGACTTACTCGCTTTAATGTTGCCGTAATCAACTTGTTTCCGCCCAAATAGCAAAACTCGGTCTTCCTATCGTAATCTAATCTTCTTTTCATCACGTGATTCAGTCTGACTATATTTCACTGCCATTTTTTACCTTTGTCGATGTACATTTTTATAACCTCTGTCCCAGACACTATCTGTACCACTCAACTATTCTTTGAGGTCCTTTCGTGACCCTGAAACAATTACGAGATTATAGGCAAACCTCAAAGCTCTTATTTCTCCCTCTGCATTTAATTCCCTTTCCAAACTTCCTTTGATTTCCTTTACCGCTCGTTCAGTGTACAGACGAAATAACATCGCTGATAGACTACATCCCCCTCTTAATCCCTTCTACTCTACTGTTACCCTTTCTGGTCCTTCGCCCCGTATTTTATAGCATGTAACTTCACAATTATGAGGAACGTATTCCAGGCAACATCGCAAAAGTGTTTTCGAAATCTACAAATAGTACAAATGAGGGGTTTGACTTTTCCTGATCTAAGATAAGTAGTACTACTTCAAGTGTTCGTACGTATCTCCGGAACCAAATCTGAGCTTTCCGGTGGCCGGCTTCTTCCAGCTTTCCTTTGTCACAGGCGGAATTTCCTGGTTATCAGGACACTAAGTACGTCCCAGATACCCTTTCCTTAAGCAGTGCGCAGCCCCGCTGTGGCTAATAGGGACAAATGGCTCTGAGCACTATGGGACTTAACTTCTGAGGTCATCAGTCCCCTAGAACTTAGAACTACTTAAACCTAACTAATATAAGGACATCACACACATCCATGTCCGAGGCAGGATTTGAACCTGCGATCGTAGCGGTCACGCGGTTCCAGACTGTAGCGCCTAGAACCGCACGGCCACCCCGGCCGGCGCTAATAGGGACATGTATCGAGTACATTCCGAGAGCCATGCACAGGAACTTGGTTGTAGCTGTCTGTGTCACACGGTCTTTAACGATTCACAAACACGTATCTGTAGATGAAGTTGGAAACACAAGAGACAAAACTTCTTCTGTGTTTGCCAAATAGCCCATATTGGGGTGGTCGTGCGACGGACAGTATTGATCACTTTGCAATGGGCCGCAGGCGTGTTGTTGTCGGTTGTCGTCGACAATGACGTCACAGAACAGCAGCAGCAGTGCGTCGGCTCACGTGGAATGCACGTTCCCACACTGCGCCGCGCCGTCTGTTGCAGCGTGGAGGCGGCGCACAATGCCGCGGCCCGGGGCGCGTGTCTGCGGTCGGCGCTGCACGCCCCTGCAGCGTCGCAGAGCTCGCTGTTCCTGCGAGCTGTCCGCCCACGCAGCACGCACCGTCTTCCTCCTTCTGACCATCGCGTTCCAATGCCTGTCACGTTACGGTGTCGGCATCAAATTTTACTCAAGTCTAATTCCGTAAGGCATATGGCAGGAGTGCAGTTGATGCCGCGCGGTGCAGAATGTTCTTCTCTTAATTGGCAACAGGCAGGCTTCTGTTCTAGCAGACGAATGCATAATAGCTTCGTTAGCTTCACTGCAGGAATTTACAGCGGGCGACTGTACACTGTACGAGGGTTGTCAATGTACGAGGGTTGCCCAGAAAGTAATGTACCCAGCCGAAAACAATGCTATGAATGCGAAACGTTAGTATATATTATTTGAAGACTCCTGAGTGAGCTCGCCAAGCTCCGTCACTTCCGACAGATAGCGAAGCTGCAGGACAGTTTCAAAATGGCGTCTGTAGGTGATGTACGTTACAAGCAACGTGCCGTCATTGAATTTCTCACTGCAGAGAAAGAAATTGTGGGGAATATTCACAAACGCTTGTGCAAAGTCTTTGGAGTATCTGCTGTCGACAGAAGTACAGTTAATTGCTGGGAGCTGAGAGTGAGGTCATCAGAAGGCAATTCGGCGGAGCTCCACGATGTGGGGCGTGGTCTACGGATCGGTCCGTCCTTCCTACCTCCGGATGTTAGACGCTGTCCACCATGAGAGCATTCGATATCGACTGGAGCCTTACGGACCAATCCATTTCAGAGTCTGTGTGCAGAGGCTGGTGAGCCACCACTCCGGATTCGCCGACGTATCCTTTTGGCTCGACAGGTGCTGAAAATCTCAGCGTCACCTCAGCCGTTGGCATTAAGTTCAGGGATCCAACCCACCTTCGCACGAATGTTCAGGAATCGGTCCCATGTGACCCAGCCATTTGGTAAACGTGCTATGGACTCTCTCAAGGATGGATCTCTCGGGCATGAAAATACGCACCCAGGTATGGAACACCCTGCCGCCTTGGTGTCTTCAGAGGCCCAAAGTGATTTTAAGCTTGACACAGTACACGAGAAGTTGTATGGTTTTTACAACTTTGTTTTCGTCTATTTTAAGTATGTACCATAGTTTTATCGTTATTTATGCAAATGGATCCCAGCAGGAGAATGCTCTCGGCTGTTCTGTGGTTTTCCCTGATAGGGTTTTTAAAGTGCGTCTTCCAGAACAATTTACAAATTATGATGCAGAGTTATATGGCATTCTAATGGCACTGGAGAGGGTTCACAGACATCACCGTATTAGTTTTGTTGTCTGTTCCGACTCTCTTAGTGCATTGCAAGCACTTCACCAAATGTATACGGTAGACCCACTGATTCAGTCCATCCATGACTCCTTACAGCGGCCCCAACGGCGTGGCAAAGAGGTGATCTTTTGCTGGGTACCTGACCACGTTGGGATACAGGGTAAAGACATGGCTGACAATGCTGCCAAGGAAGCATGTTGGGATGGTGCTGTCCATCAATGTCCCATCCCGTTGCATGCCATTATCTCATTTTTTGACAGATGCATCATGCGTCAGTGGGAGACTGAATGGTTGCAGGTGTCAGACAACAAACTGTGGTCGCTCAAATCGACCACAAAGGCTTGGCGGACTTGGTGTCAGCCTCGCCACTGGAAAGAGGTTTTGCATACCAGACTGCGCAACGGGCATAGCCCTTTCACACATGGCTTCCTCCTCCGGCGGGAGGATCCACCATTCTGTGAAGTTTGTGGAGTGCCGCTTTCGATTCAGCATATTGAGGGTATGTGTCTCCTGTATACTGATATTAGGACAGTTCTCGGTCTCGCTGGAGATCTGCCCACCATCCTCGCAGATACCGATACCAGTGTTAACAGAGTGGTGAAATTTTTTGAACAGTCAGGCCTCATCCCTAAACTGGTGGGGAAGGGCGGCAACTTTACGTTATAAACTGCTCCGCATGCCTTCGTCGCCACCTATGAGATTTCATGTTGACTTTTCGTCAGGGCGCTCATGACCATGATGTCGAGCTCCCCCTCAACCCAAATCATCATCATCATCATCCACGATTTGCAGCGGTCGGGGAAACCATCCACGGCTGTCACCCCTGAAATGTTGCAGCGGGCTGATGTCATTCGCGATGACAGACGCATTACGACTTGGTAAGTGGCGGTGCATCTGTCAGTCAGCAAGGGAAGTGTGGATACAATCATCCGCACTTTGAGAAGTGTGTGCAAGATGGGTCCCGCGCTGTCTAACGGTGTACCACAAATCGCACAGAAAAAACAAAAACATTTGTCTTGGTTTGTTGCAACGTTTTGAAGCTGATTTTTTTAGGGGGGGGGGGGCTTCTTGACCCAAGCTGTGACAGGTGATGAAACCTGGGTTCACCATTTTGAGCCCGAAACTAAACGACAGTCGATGGGATGGCGTCATTCCCGCTCCCCACAGAAGAAAATATTCAAAGCAACTGCTTCCTCCGGAAGATAATGCTCATCGTGTTCTGCGACTGTGAAGGTGTGATTCTCATTGATGTGATGCCAAGAGCCGGCCGGTGTGGCCGAGCGGTTGTAGGCGCTTCAGTCTGGCACCGCGCCACCGCTACGGTCGCAGGTTCGAATCCTGCCTCGGGCATCGATGTGTGTGATGTCCTTAGGTTAGTTAGATTTAAGTAGTTCTAAGTTCTAGGTGACTGATGACCTCAGATCTTAAGTGCCGTAGTGCTCAGAGCCATTTTGCAGCTAACAAACGCAAACGCAAACAAACTTGTTACCGTCTACCATGTACAGTAGAGTAGACTCCGGGGTATATATGTACAGGCCGTTTCAAAGTCTTTGCGACGGATGTCTAGGGGTGATCGATCGCGTCATGAGGAATAACTTTTATTGAAAACAAAATACTCCCGGCGACGCTAGGCGTCGTTATTTGAATTTGTCGGCCCTGGGACAACGAGATTTCACCGAAGAGGCAGGCTCTATTAACAGATGTGATGCATCTGTGTGCTGCCTACCACAGCAGATTGATTGATTTTCAACCAGAGAACTAATTTTCAGCATGAAAACCTTAAGAATGAGTGTCTCTAAGCGGAGAAAGATATTTCAGAAGATAGACGTGCCGCCTTTCACGTGGAGCAAATGACTGGCTTTTAAGCAACACACATTGAATACGAATGTAGCAGAGTGACAATTAATTATTAAAGACGGCTAAGGTGTCCGGGAGGCGTCGACGAACACTTTGTCTCTAACGGAAGTTTGTCCCCCAAAACGTGATCCGTTACCCATAAACGTTTACCTCAAGGGCTTTGAAGCACCTTGTATAGTAAGAGAAATAGCAGTGAGAAAACTCACGAATATAGTGATGAACCTGGCAGCGATTGTATTGCCGGCATGAGTTGCTTCAACCACTGCACTGTCAGCAATGGGCAATTCGTTGCACTACGTTCCTTAAGTTGTACTTTGCGCTGCCAAATCGTCCTCCTTGATGGTACTTTTCTAAACAGATTATTATACTGTAGAAAATTTTGTTAGATGTATTTTCGTCTTCAACTGTTCCAGCGAACTGCATAATTTGCTTCGGGAGCAGGATTTTCTGAGTTCCTTGAACATACTGAGAACTTAAGACGTACTGTTGCGTTTTCCTCTGTCTATTTTTTGTCACGTTACTATGACTTACGTAATACACTTGCTTCCAGTTGTCTGGCCTGGTCTAAAACGAAAATAAGCATACAGTCTGCTACGTGTGTCACACTCGATAGACTCAGCCGTCATATGTGGCCCATCTGCGTTCTTGGCGCTGGAACGTTATTTGTTTTAGATACGTGGAACTTCCTGCGAATGAGAGGTAACACAGTTGCCGTGCAGTTCCCCGGGCGCGTGCGGGGGGTGGACGACTTGGTTCCGAAACCTCCATATCGCTCGATTAGTCTGCTAACACGCAATCATTCGGGTTTTATTCCGACAAAGACTCTCCGCTATTGGATTCTGCTACTGGTAATCGACTCAGCGGCCCTCCAGGTGCGGAATACGCGTGTCCCGTCTGCGCCACTGGCGCCAGCAACCGCTGTAAGCCGCTGGATGGGGCAGGGACTCGAGCCAACTGGCGCGCAAGTTTCAATTAACGCGATGGAATTCTTCTCTTCCCCTCGGCCGGCCTGCCGCGCTCATTGTCGTCCGTCCGGACAGACCCTCGACAGACGCTCCCTTCCGCTGTCGGGCGCTCCCTCCCTCCCACTCCCACCCCCACTCGCATCCGACCACGGAGGACAGTCGCCGGAACATCCCCGACCGCCACGACTCCCTCCCTCCCTTCCCCCACGCTTCGCAGCTGAAGCACAAGCGGATTACTTAGGTGCAGATTTCCACCGAAATTGCTCTTTTGTCTCTCGTTCGTCTTTTTTGAATTCTCGTATTTGTAGGGTTTGTAGGGGAGGCTCCAGCCTCGTGCGGGCCCTGAGGAGAGTTCTCAGACAAATGGCTGTTTGTTCCTTTATGTTTCAGCGGTTTACACGGTTGCCGGAAAGCGATCCAGATTTCAGCCGAGAAAGCGGTATCGTTTATATTGCGTTAAGAAAGATTTCGGTCGAAGAGTCTACAGTTTGGCCAATTTACTATCGATATTTCTGTGGATTACATTAAATTAAACATCGCCACAGTTACGCGATTATTCATTAAAAGATGTGTGCACGGCGCACTTCGGTAGCATACTGCATTCCTCTGGTGGTATATTCTTATTTTACATCACTGCAGTTGTAAATAGTGTTCGGCAAATTAAAAACTATTTTCAGTACTAAGTTTTCCATATATCTACAAAAGAAAACAGACAGTGTTATTGGTAACCTCCAACTGTTCCTGATAATGTAGTTCTCTGGAATAATGTACTGTATAAGAAAAGCTGGACGAATAATCTGTCAGATCTTGATAAGATTTGTACGTGGTGCAAAGTTTTGCAACATGATTTAAATATTCAAAAATATAAAACATTCACTTCAGCAAACGAATAAAGCATGGGTGTACTACGGCTGCAGTATCAATGGTCACAACTGGAATCGATCAACTCGTACAAATACCTGGGCGTAACAATTTGTGTAAGAGTATGAAACGGAATTATCACATAAGCCCGATAGTAGGTGAAGGAGGTGGCAGACTTCAATGGATTTGTAGGATATTGGGAAAATACAACTAGTCTACTAAGGAGACTGCTTACAAAACACGGGAGCGACCCATTCTAGAATACTTGCTCAAGTGTGTAGGACTCATAGCAAATAGGACTAACAGGGGACACAGAATGTGTCACAAAGAAGGGTAGCACTGCAGGTTTGTTTGAGGCATGGGAGAAGTCACGAAGGTACCTAAACTAGCAGACGGAAGGCTACTCACAAAGTTTCACAAACCGCCATTAGGAGTAGAATCTATGAATATGATTTGTAAGGGCCACGTAGACAAGAACAGACTAATTCAGCGCGCACAGGGGAATTTAAGCTGTCATTTTTCCCATACTCGATACGTGAACGAAACAGAAAGAAACCACGATAACTAATGCAAAGGGAAGTACCCTCTACCACATACTTCAAAGTGGTTCTCCGGATATAGGTGTAAATGTAGGCAATCCGTGAATAATACCGTTCTGGACTTCTGGGAGTCAGCCATGAAGTGTTAAAACAGTTCAAAAACTGAGAGTCACTTGCGTGTAGACTGGATGCCTAATAATATTATTAGTTATGTTGTTGATGAGAGAGTAGTGGTTAATTCATTATATCCATTGTGGATGATGCACCCCGACCGTGATTTAAATTGGCGACTTGTGTAGAGCATATGCAACCAGTCGCTTTTTCAATTTCATACGATGTATTGTACCATTAACTAGTTTTCGATCCGCGTAGGTTTACCATGTGATAGAGGTGTTAGAAGAAAGTTAAGAAAGTTATTCTCTTGTCTATGTGCAGTTAGATGATAGCGTCACAACGCTAGCGGAAATAGCGAAAACTGAAGCGTAAGTTACCGAAGTGTTTATACATGCAGTATATTGCTCCCTCCTACGTACATCTCGCGAAGAGACCATGAAGATAAAATCAGAGAGATTAGAGCCCACACAGAAGCATACCGACAATCCTTCTTTCCACTAACAATACGAGACTGGAATAGAAGGGAAACCAATAGAGGTACTCAAGGTACCCTCCGCCACACACCGTCAGGTGGCTTGCGGAGTATGGATGTAGATGTAGATGTAGAAACGGAAGGATTGTTACTTTTTAGGATAGGGTACTGCCTCGTGGTACTCTTGACAAATTAATTCCGCTTAAGTACATTTTAGCTAGCTTAAACAGACACATTGTAATGGAAACCCCCACCACCCCTTTCTATTATTTCGATAAAGTATCAGACAATGGAAGTTATTTGTGTTGATTTAAAGTTGTGCTGTTTCCTTTTGTGCAATTTTTCCATAAAATGTGACCCGTGTAATGCCAAAGCAATCGTGCATACAAACAGAAAGTCATAACTGAGGCACGCTCTACGCAATAATGTAAACAATTGATTATTAGAACTACTGTATAAGTAAACAGCTATCTGCTGTATGGCATTTCTCAAACCTCAGTAACAGTCAGACTACCAATGAGTACTGCGCAAGCACTCCTGATGGAAACCCTCTTTGTAAGCAACATCGTCCCTACAAGAATTAATACGTTCAAAGCACAATATATAGTTATTAGTTCCCCAGTAAATAACATATGCACTGAGTAATATAACAAGTATGACCAAAATACTAAAGCACTTAATGATCAATGACGTGCAATTCCCATACTTGAGTCAAGTGGGACAGTTAAATTTTGGTTCACTTTCTGGTCTATTATACATATCCTTACACTAACCACACATCAATAAAATGCAGCATATGTAACATTCTGTGAAAATGAGTGTCAGTTGTACTAACGTAACAGGCAACATGAATCTCAGATTTGTACACAACTGAATTTAGTCAATACATCACCTTTGTTTACTAATCTGCTCTTCAGAAGTAATACTGCAACAGCATACATATTCTCGTGTAATCACTGCACCACTTTGATGTAAGAAAACATGCACTTACTTGTAGTCCATACTTCTAGTCTGGTAATGAACTTGTTAAATAAACAGAATAATACGACTAACTCTCTGATAATATGCTTCACTACACATAACGAAGTTACCTCTCTTTTGAACTAACAGTAAGAGTTGAAACAGGTCTGTGTTAGTGCAAGGTCAGTACAATAACTGAAATCCTCTTCTCATGAACAAAATTATTACACAGTTCTTTGTTTTAATTTTGAGAGAGCAGAGTTATTTACTATACTACGTTAAATGATTTGGCAAACACTGTTAAACATTAGGTTTGTTTATAAATAATTCTGCTATCAGTCACGATTTTCTTTATTTTTTCACACGACGCGTTTCGGGAAATGATTCCTATTTTCCAGTGCGTTTTTTGTGTTTGTTATGCCATTTCTATGTGATGTTGTCGATATGTGAGAGTATGTTTCATTTCGTTGACTTTACTGCAGTATATAAGAAACACCAGATTTTTAGTTGGTTGTCGATCTTTTTGTGAAGTTTGTGGCGAAATTTAGAAGAATTTGTACTTACCGTTTCCTTGTGGTCCATTTGTGCTGAGTCTCATACACACTAAACATAAAACACAACTTGCTGTACACTTTTAATCATCGAAAATATCTTACATAAACAAAACAGTTTCAAAGATGTTCCTACAAGTACTCAATAGAGATGACATTATAGGCATTATAGACATTATAGACGGTGTATGATATGCTTTTGTACGGAGGTTATTACCGTAACAATTTGGATCATAATTTACTTATATCGATTTTACAATTGTGCTTATTTCTATGTGTTACTACAGCACATATACATAATACAGGACACTCATTTGGAAAAATAGAGCAAAATGTCGAAGTACTCCACCAACTAAATAAAGGACATAAAATGGATTTGCTAGAAGAACTGGAGATATATTCACTTTATAGAAGATATGAAGATAAAATATTAAACGAAAGACTTGAAAGTGAATCAGTGAATTTCTTCAGATGTTTCGATAGTATACTTAAATAAAAATAGTTTTCGCTGCTGCAAGATCACTAGCAGTCTGCACTATAACGTAATGGCGCGGTTTTTTCAACGGCACCACCACCCCAAGGAAATTTCATCAGTTGGGAAAACAAATAGCGAAAGCTAATGTCGATTCGAAACTGGTATCGGTGCTATTTAAATAAATACGTAACATTGTAAAAAGTGGCTGGTTGCAGTTGTCTTCCATGTAAGAGTCAACCTGCATTGGTCTTTCAATGTTGTAGTTTCCTTATATTGCTAATTTTTAGTTTGGCTGAAGAACTGGAACATTCACAAGATAATTGCCATGAAGACGGTTTAGCGGCCGATGCTTCAAACGTTGAAAGAACGTGATCGTATGTAGTGATATCATAGATCTTATTTATTAAGTTTCGTTTCGATACCGGTGGGGTACACCGTTTTTTCGTAAATGTCTTTGTATCTCTCCTAGAACCTGCATATTACTCGGCAGTTGTGTGGTCTCTGTTCTGAAGTTTCCTGGTTGGTTAACACAGCGCATGCTCTGCCGCAGAGTGAAGGATTCATTCCGGAAACCACCACAAGGCTGTGGCTGAGCCATTTCCCTCCAATATCCTTCCACGCAAACTGCTAGACGAGCAGAGCTGCTGTGACGTTTTGAAAGTAGGGGACAAGTACTGACTGAAGTGAAGCTTGAAACTTTCTTTGTTTTATTTATTTATGCTTCTCACTGCTAATTAGGAAACCATCGTATTGAACTCATGTACGTTAAGAACCCGTTTAATAGTCCTGAAATGAATCAACAGCCAATAGCACTTCGAGTAACGCAGTCTCTCTGTGCACCTGTCCCGCATTTTGTAATCTCAGATGGCAACAGACATACCTCATGCGCTGAAATAAAGATTATTTATATACCTTGTGACAACGCCCATAGCTCAATCTCTTACAGAAATGCGAAATTGTGACCCTTGGAGAAAGATAGAAGTGGAATTACGGAAGATTATATAGAAGTCGTGTGAAATCAGTGACAACAAATTGGAAATAATCTGTATCGAGCCGAAGACGTGAAACGAAATGGGTCAGATGCTAAAGGCATATACTGTATGCCCACTTGTTACCGACAGTGCCCACTCACACGTGGAGTTGCAAGTGCGTTTTCCCGCAATCGGCAGTTTTCGTTGCATTCTGTGACCAGTCTTAAGAAAACGTGTCTGGTCCCCGTTTCAGGAATATCGATACTGACACGTTATCCCTGCTTCAGAAGGTATTTCATATGCTGAAGGCTGAAGAAATACTAGAAGCGTGATAAAAGTTAGTGTGATCAATGTTTATTGCTCTACATACAGGAAACACAGGAAACTTTCCAACTGTGAAGATCGGTTGCGAATCGTGGCTGCATAGTTTTGTGCGATGTTGTAACAGAAACCGTCACCACTGCATAGAAAAGGCGCGATAAATCTTGCACCAGGTCCACTTCGCTACCCCTGTCAAATCATGGAGTCGATTATACAGCCGGCCGTTGTGGCCGAGCGGTTCTAGGCGCTTCAGTCCGGAACCGCGCTGCTGCTACGGTCCTTAGGTTGGTTAAGTTTAAGTAGTTCTAAGTCTAGGGAATTGATGACCTCAGATGTTAAGTCCCATAGTGCTCAGAGCCATTTGAACCATTTCGATCATACACTGGTTTTTGTGTAAAGGAAGAATTTCCATAAGGAATTGGAGAAGAAGAAAACTCGCAGTCGTTAACAGAGCGGTACCACACATGACTGAACAACCTATATTTCAAAGGCAAGCCCACCATTATTCCGAAACACCAATCATAACAGCTGTGTGTGGCTAAGAGGACACTTAGCTAACCGCTCACTCACATCGGTCAACCAATACATGCAAGCTTTTTTTCTCTGTATGTGACAGCACAGCACTGTCTGTTTGGGAATAAGCTTCAGCTCAGATATCAAGATACTTTCTTAGTAGCACCTAGATAAGAAGCAAGATGCTTTCCTTGACGACAGTATGATGATAGCCTTTGACAAGCAAAAAACTTTAAATACTCTGTCGGGTTACTGATAAGTTGTTTTACCCACTGCGTGATTTGTATGTTGCAGTAAGAAGATCACGCTTCGTTTAATAAATTCCTTAGGAACTGTTCGATGCAATGGACAAAACAAAAGCCAACACCAAAATCTTTCTTCTTACCACAATTTAACACATTCAAAACACCATCAGACAAGAGAAAAAAAGAAACAAATTCGAACTGAGCAAGCGAAGTAAAAATTCTAGGTTTAATGGAAGAAGAACTTCAGTTTTAAAGGGAAAATTTAGTTCAGAGAAGTCTTAAAGACGAATGAGATATAATTTTAAAGACTGAAGAATTTTAACGTTTAAAGAAGAAGAAATTTGAGCTATAAATATCGTAGAATTTTCATTTCCCAAAAGCAAAGAAATTTAGTTTTAATGAGGATAAAATTAAAGAATTTTAACTAAAAATAAGAATATCCCTATAAAAATGAATTAGTTAGCTCGCTCGAGAAGAGCGTTGCCCTCGAAAGACAAGGCTATGGGTTCGAGTTTCGGTCCTGCACACGGTTTTAATCTGCAAGAGAGTTTCAGTGCATCTCTTTCTTTTCCTACTATTTATTGTCATTAAGGGTGAAGTGCGTTGCTGGGACGAAGATTGCACTGATGCGAAGAGACGTCACCACCTGCTACTTCCCTAACTGGTGGCGAGGGGACGTGTCTGTGGTTTCGGGCGCATCGTCTGGAGACAAGACGTAAGTTACGGGCACGCTCTGGCGAGCGCAGCGCCGCAGGAGCTGCTGCGGCGGCAGCGGGAAGCTCGAGGGGAAAACAATATTGGCTCGGTTAATTACGCGCCACGGCGTTAAACGTAATGAGATTAATGCGTGCCGCCCGTAGTTTTGATTACATTTGCCGGGCCTATTGGCAGGAATATGTTCCCTCGGGGTGCAATTTCACAGGAAAAAAGGAGCGGGGAGGCGGTCCGCCAATCAGATTAGTCGGCAGTCGCGTTCCGAACAACCGCCGCCCACGCGGCTGGACTTCCGGTCACCGTCCGACGGGGCGGTTGCCCAGCGTGTGCGCGTGTCTACGAGGACCACTTTGCGGGCAGCGAGGTCGCTGGCGGTTGGCCGCGCGGCCACCGCCGTTCTCTCGTTAGGACTGCGTGTCGACGACCTTGTCTCTCCTTATCCTGCACGCTGACTAGCTGCCGTGAGTGGACGAGTGTGAACAAGAGTGACACAAACTTGGTTCTCATACCTTCCACTCACTAGCTACCAGTGTTGGCAACGACAAGTCCAGGGTTCTCATACCTTACACTCAGCAGCTAGCCGTGTTGGCAACGACAAGTCCGGGCTAAACATCATCTACATTTTTAGTCGGCACATTACGTCGTGTGACGGACGGCACTTCCGATACCATTATCATTCCGCCCCCCCCCCCCACGCCCCCCTCTCCCCCCCTAACCCTCCAGTGTTTCAGGTGCATACGGTCCATGGAAAGTAGTTTCTCTGACCTTCCCATCACCTTCATTTCGCAAAATGTACTGTATGTGGGAGTAAGTAACGTGTTGCCTAACTCCCCTTGCAACGTCCGCTTTCAAAAGGTTAACAGATAACATCACCGCCATGCACAAGACCTTGTCTGTAGGCTGTGGAGTTTAATGAGTATCTCCGTAGTGCTGTCGTGCTTATTTAACGAATCCGAAGAGCTTTGCATCCTTTCTATCTCCCCTAGCCGTCCGGGGTGGCCGAGCGGTTCTAGGCGCTACAGGCTGGAATCGCGCGACCGCTACGGTCGCGGGTTCGAATCCTGCCTCGGGCATGGGTGTGTGTGATGACCTCAGAAGTTAAGTCCCATAGTGCTCAGAGCCATTTGAACCATTTATCTCCCCTATTTGTGTTACCTGATAAGGATCCCAGCGTGACAAACAGTGGGGGACAGAAGTGGCCGCCCTATGGAGGATGTTCCTCTTCTTTGACACTATGTGTAAGCTAAGCATACGAAATATATCTGTATAAACTGTATACAGTCTGTAACTATGAAACAATTATATTATTATTCAGACCCTCCATCAGGAGTAGAAAACTAAGCGCAAATGAAAGTCAGCAAAATGGCCACTTTTACCGTTAGGTGGGGTAAAATGGCCGGAGACAGAGAAAAGGGTGAAGTGGAGTCTAGTTTCTTGGGGCTTTTTCTGGTGTCTCTTAAACTGCGTCACCTGATCATTAGCTGCCTCCTTTTCCTCTTTGTTGAATGGGTGTGGCACATGATTCCGCTCAGCAAAGTGAGATGCCAAGTGGCGTAAATCAGTTGTTGATACGCCATAATATCTTTGTTCCACGGTTTTGGAGTTCTTCCTCTTGCTCTGAAGTTCCCAGGAACGTTCTTGTGTTCAGTAACAACACGGTTTTTTAAGATCTTCTGTGTGTGTTTCTTGAGACATTGAGTAATTTGGCTGCTGTTACAAATGACATTTTTTTTCCTTACAGCATTCAGTGCCTGCTGCATATCTTGGGAATTCTTGGATTGTCGTGTGATTTCCTCAAATAATATAACGGCATCTTAAGATGCGCCTGTATTAAGAGATGCAGTTTTTCGCCAAGTTATTAATACATTAATGTCTTAGTAGACTTATTTTACGAAATATTCTTGTCTCATCAATTCCGTTGCCTTGAAATACGGTAAATATTACACATTACAAAATGTATGATTGTGCAGAGTGAACACTTCGTCCTGTCAGACGTCTACTAACTATGCCCGACTAGACGCTAAATGTTGCCTGAACACGAAATTAAATAACCTAGCCAATTAAAAAAAAGTGCTCTCGAAAACTAAAATATAACTTTTAGAAGCATTGTAGCAATTAACTGTCGGAATATATGTTTTTTAATACTTGGAAATTAATTCGCCATTTGTCTTACAACAGACGTAGACAAAACACAAAATATTTCACTGGAGAAGAGCCGACGCTGCTATCGCCACGAAACTGACTGACAAAAGAAAGCAAGTGTCTTTGAGTAGTTCTAAATGTTCTCAATTAGACTGCAGCGGTTTGCAGGAGAATAAAACGAAGTGGCCATTTTACCGTTCCTGGCCACTATCGCCGTCCTTACCCCACTTAAGAATTGATGGAATGCATGTTTTGTAAACTCCTCGTGGATCCGTTAGGATTCTTTCAGTACGTCCGTCATTTGTGCAACTAGTTTTATGCAATCCATATACCTCAGTTTGCTCCTGAAGATAGTCCATCATATTTTCCGGCAGTTACTCCTTCCAGTGTTTCTCACCGTTAGTTTAATCGCACTGTAAAAAGTTGCTCATATACGTGAAGGCGCTACACCCTGGCTTTCGAGGCCGGCGAGGTGGGTCAGTCATGTATCGAACCTGCGTGGTGGATGAAATATCGTTGGCTGGCGCACTGGTCAGGCTGAGTGTGGTTTTTAGCGGTTTCCCGCGCTTTTTTAGGCAAATGCTTGGCTGATACCCAAATTCCACCTCAGAGAATCCGTTAACATTCCATAACGCACAGAACAAATTCTACACCGCGGGGAACGCGACCTCTCTCGTTTAGCTTACTTTGACTACTATGGAGCCAGGAATTCCACAAACTTAAGTCATACAAAAATATAAATTTGACAAATTGTGTAAAAAGGAACCGTACAGCATACCTTCAACTCATTTAGTGAATGATGTGTACAGTTGTTAAACAGGAATTGAAGAATTGTAGATTCCTTTTCTACTTCTTCAACTTAACTAATTTAACTCCGAAACATTATAAAATGCATGTGCTAGCTTCTATTCACGGTTGCTACAGATTGCAACATCAGGCAGTTCATTCCATTTTGATACAATGTTCTCGTGACTGAGTTCCGTGTAGTATCTCAGTATCATATTTACCCCTCAAGTGTCTAAATTTTATTTTCTTACGATTTTATTTAAAAATATTGTGTCTTCCGCTATCAATAGCAAGGCAGCGACGTGCAGCGAAATACATTTTTTTCTCTCTTTGGCCTTTCACTTGTCTTCCTCTCTGCGGATACATGAATGTTGCCAAAGATCAGTTTTAATTCACAGAGGTATTAATCCAGATGGGCCGGCCGCGGGTGGTCTAGCGGTTCTAGGCGCTCAGTCCGGGACCGCGCGACTGCTACGGTCGCAGGTTCGAAACCTGCCTCGGGCATGGATGTGTGTGATGTCCTTAGGTTAGTTAGGTTTAAATAGTTCTAAGTTCTAGGGGACTGATGACCACAGATGTTATGTCCCATAGTGCTCAGAGCCATTTGAACCATTTTTAATCTAGATACTTCTTACTAAATTACTTAGTACACTTAATTAGCCGCCATTAAAAGAAGTGTAATTCAACATATTCCTACTGCGGAATAAGAGAAAATCGTAATGTATTTATTATATTGTTGAGTGTATGTCGGCCAAACCATAAATGCTGTGCTCAGAATGAAAAATAATGTAAAGAAATCTTTTCTTCCGTTGTTTATCTGCCTCAATCTCTCTCCCACCTGTCCGTTCACAGAAGCTGCTTCTAAGCAGCAACGGAAATAAAACATTACTGTTCTTTTGCTCGGAGAAATATACTTCACCTCATTCAAAGTCAAATGCAAAAAGCGACATCATTCACATATATCCTCGATTTAATTAAACTCCTTCGAGTCGTGAGACACTGCTAGCGATATGGCATCATATGAAATTTTATCTCTAGTTAACCAAACACACTGTGGCCCAAATCCATGCCTGAATCAAAAACCTAGGTACCATGTTGTATGCAAGAGAGCTGATTTACCGAGTTAAATTCTGAATGGGCCCGGCCGAACTGTTTTACTAAACAATATGGCTCAGTTTTTCCTTCCAAAATCTCAATTGGTGTCGTGGGAGGCTCATTACTACCCAGACGTTGCTAGACAACTAGAATCGAAAATCTCATTCGTCTCCATGTGTACATGAGAGGGGCGGCCAAGATTTCGACTCGCGGGCTGTGCCTTAGCACTAGTGCACTAGTGCACTAGCGCTGAACCTCATTGCACCTTTCCCCAGCTGCCGTGCCCAGCTGTCTGAGTGGGTGGGTGGCTCCCCCCCCCCCCCCCCCGCGCCACCACAAACACACAAGGGGGCAAACTCTGAAGAACTGCATGTTTAAATGGCAATGCAGTCACAGTGTATACAGGTTTGGTTTTATATTTCACATTTCTCAACAACATAGATCACCCATAAAACTAATTTTCACTATCATTTAATAGTCCGCCCCTGGAAGCTGAGTGGTTAGCCGACGGAATGTCATACCAAACTGCCCGAGTTCTAATCCCAGTTGGGTCGAAGATTTTCTCCGCTCAGGGACTGGGTGTTGTGTTGTCCTTATCATCATCATTTCAGCCCCATCGACACGCAAGTCGCCGACGTGGCGTCAACTCGAAAGACTTGCACCAGGCGAACGGTCTACCCAACGGGAGGCCCTAGCTACACGGCATGACCATTACTATTATTTAATTATTTTTGGTGTGCTGAAAACTTGATGTGATCTTTATGTGACACGAACTATCGGCCTCAGCCAGATGCCGACAGTTTCAAAGATTTCCGTATTCAAGTTGCCATGTAACCTTCACTTATACAGTTTCATAACCGAAAAAACTTATTTCACACAAATATGTCGATCGAAATATTGTAGCACTTTCGCAACCTAATTATGGAGCCGTGGAAACTCTACCTGAGGAGAGCAACATGGACATCCTGGACAGTTTTCACGTAAAAGTGTTTGACATTAAAACGATAATTATATTGCAGATCACTCAGTTACATCTACACGTGCACAGGAGCACTTGCAAGGGAATTGGCAAACGGTCTCGAAAACAACTCGAAAACTTATGTAAGATTGACATTGTTGTCAACACTTCAAAACGCTTAGGAAGCTATCCTTGTAAGACTTTCAAGGCCACAATGAATTCTTCAAACCCCATATTTTCTGTAAAGTCAGTGAGCTTAGGGAACTGGACTATGTTTGTCAAAATGTGTTACTCGCCTTGCCGTGTCTTATTGTGACCATCGTGCAGTCAAATCTGCTTAAAATGAGAGATCGGCAATCCATGCGGATGCTCTAATTTTCGTTCCTGTAGTCCTTTTCCCTTTTTAAATCCAACAATAGCGGGGTTTAAATCGAAAAATCGTTCGAGGCGGGCCTCTTGACTTAACTGATGTACTTTGCATATTCTTCGTTCAATTCCATTGAATAATGTTGCAACTGACAGTGAAATAATGCGTGAGACGTCAGAAATCTTACTAATCATACCACCTCTATCTTCACATGCTGCATGCCTGAAAATAAGCCCAAAGCTCTTCTTCATGTACTGTTCTGTCGATAACTGCAATTTTTTTGCTCCTAGTGTAATACCGTTACATAGCAAATTTGCAGTACCTATGGCTTATGCGACTGCGTAATTATAACAAGAATTGTAATACCGGTGTTCTGTCACATTTTTAGTGGCTTTTGACGATAGATCGCCAGACTGCCTTTTTCTGTGCGAACATCCACGGAACCTGTGAATGTCTTTCACATCAGGACCAAATAGCGAAGGTAAAGAGCATAGACTCCACGTCTCTGCCGAACTGAAGACAGTTGTGCAGACCAAAAAATGCCGCAGTGCAATACTAAATGAAATGTGCGTTGTTGCAGGTTCTTCCCAGAAGTACCGAGCAAAGCCGAGATATTTAGATCCTTGGCCCGTACGAGGCCCGCACAGCCGGCCCGCGTGAAATCTGTCGCTCAACAAATATCCCAGGCGGGCTACATATCGTTTCGCAGAAACGGAACATGGATACCACTAAGTCAAATTTTTCGCATAGTGGTCACACGTTCCTGTTCTGATGACCACAGTTACAGGGCTAACGGCGATAACATTGCATGTCTTCCCAAAATGAGCACTCTTTGACAGCTACATTTGGGACTGCGCATCTAAGGCTCCGGTTTTTGCAATGGAGGCAAGGCTCCTACGTGACCTTTATGTTTATTGCAGTGCATCCCGAAGATAAGTCTGTTTTTTTTCCTATACGTTGCTATCCTGACGACTGATCTATAAATCTATATATGTGCCAATATCGAGTTTGACATTCACGTGCGCATTCGTTTGTTTAATTAGTGGATTTAGCAGATCGGTAATTGAGTTAATTAAATTTTCGTTAGCGTAAGCTGGTCCGGATGAATTTTCGAACAAAAATAAAGCAATTATGATTCTTTCAATTGCACATTCGGCACAAACATTTCAGAAGACGGAACTGCAGTTTGACAGTGATCGAGCGCAATTGAAATAGCTCTGTCACAGAGTGCTGCATAACGAAGCGACAGGTGTGTTACGCAGATATATGAATTATTTGGTCTCTCTTTCAGTCAGCAAAAACTGCAGAGTGGCACGTCTGTTTCAAACAACGCAGTGTTTCTAGGGCAACGATGGGTAGGCGTGGAATTTCACTTAGGTGTTGTAGTTTCACGAAACTGCGTCGACCCACATTCTTTGGAAAAAAGGATTTCTACGGACGCTGGATTTCGTGTTATGAGAAGAGACTTGTTTCGCAGTAGCAAGGATGAACAGGTGCTCATACCTCTTCCGGAATGCACTTTAGAGCCCTCGTTTACTGGGCTTTTTCTTCTTGTTTTGATCCATATTACCTTCTCTAAAATATTGAAAGCAAAGAGCGTGCAGTAGAAGAGGTCCACTGCCTAAAGTATCAGGAGGATATTCGCTTATAACTTTCGACTCGGTTGTTTTCGGACCATGGCTAATTGGTATGTTTAACATTCTACATCATTCCTGAAAGTTAGCAATATCGTCACGGAATCACGCGGAATAATATTTTTGTCCGTTAAAATTTTGCTTTGCGGCTACATATCCAAATATTGAAAAAAACGTAGACTAACACAGCACAGCGTTGTCATATCTTCAACTGCAGTACAGTTCTGAGGCGTTACAGAATGGAATTATATACTCTAATACTCATGCATTATTGCGATTAGTGCAGCGAGATGATGTAGAACATAACTTTCATTATTTTGTTTGATATTTCCTTTGAATTAAGACCAGCTCGAGATGCTTGTTAATATTTCAGTTTATCGATACATTGGCTCATAAAATGTACTACCTTTTATCCAAGTGTTTATGAAACTGCATTTCTTCACAGACACTCATATGAGAAGGAGTATGATAATCTAGGAAGAAGCTTTCTTGTTAAGTAACAATATCTGCACAGTGGGAAGCACATGTGACAATTTACTCCACTGTGTTTAGCAGAGATTTGAACCAGATCGCCTACCTTTCTCGCGGACTGTGTTTCCAATTGACCTGTCGAAACACGCATTACGGACAGACTTAGCTTACCTCCGAGTGATTTCACTGTACGATATTTGTCATAATCCAGTAGGACCATTACCACCTCTCACAGTCGAGCAAGATGAGCACATGTAATTGTTTGTAGGATCTGTTAATTACGTTCCTCCATCCTCTTGACACTTAAGAAGCTTTGTGGCAGCAGGCGACAAGAAGTAGTCTGTTGGTTATTACTGGCTATGTTGTATAAGCAGAACGAAAGAAATAAAACTACCCCGTTAGGCGTTTTCAGCATTTTGTGAGGACATAATCTAGACAAGAAACCTAGCCGATATGAGCCCGATCGAGTGATGGATAGCATGCAGGAAGTGCGACAAAACCACAATCAGCTCAGTTGCTGGCTTCAGTTTTTCGTTATTTCAGATATCTGGGGGCGAGAATACTTACAACAAGCGACATTATGCATTAGAACGTGATCATTATCACAACGTTTCACTACGAAGCTGGTGTTCCGTGCGTAATTTCTGCGCCAGTTTTGTTTTCCCTGACCTTCCTTTAAGACTGGCACAGAGCTGACAGGTATCTCTCACCCATTCTTCAAACAGATTATTTCCCCAATCGATACAGTTTTGATCTTTTTTTGTATGCGTGAGTTTACATTTGAAGCAAACTGTTTGACTGGAAAATTAAATTTTGCCTAGGACGGAGGTACCGATGTTCATCAACTTGCACACGTAATCGAAAATGCGGATAATACATTCACTCTGATCTGACTGTATGCAAGAAGAGACCAAAAATGTCGTTTCGTGAGATAAAATAAGTTCACCATTGTCAGAAACAAATTGCCTGTGAGGCCAGGGCATTGCATGAGGAAGAGCATGTTATTACTTCATGTTCTAACTCTTAAGAAAAATGTATTGGCGGATCAGAACAAGCGGCAGGATACTAATGTCACTAAATAGCGACGCTGCTATCTGATAGTATTGTCCAGTAGCGATGCAAACCCAACTATGTTAAGTTCGATGAATGTTTACATTGTAATGCAAAAAAGTATTTGGACTTGTTATCTACACGTCATTTATTGAACATGTGTTTTAAGATATTGTTGATATTAGTGGATGCTCAAGTAAAACTACTAACTGCTTTTTCTTCTGTTTCAGGTATGTACCCAGGGCATGTCATCGTAACGTAAGTCAATTTTCTCAATCTTCTGTCTCCTCTCTCTCTCTCTCTCTCTCTCTCTCTCTCTCTCTCTCAATCAATCTTCCTGTCTTTTTCTCTTTAGCTGTTGCTCCATGCTCATTCAATGCTCTGTTTGTACAATGCTAAAGTTTATGGCACATAAAAGTTTTCAATATTGCTACTTCTCCAGCAATCCAATTGAATGTCGGTGTCTTTCTGTCCTGTCAGATATAAACCACAGCGATTTTGTACCATCTTCTGAAAAAAGAGACGCACAGTGTCGTAGAAGGCAACGATGGAGAAGGAAATCGGTCGTCCTTTTTTAAAGAAGCGTCCCAGTATTCAACTTAAAAGACTTATGGAAACCACCAGAAATTTAATATTGACAGGCCGAACGAGAATTTGAACCTCATTCTTTCGCAATACTGGTCCACTGCCAATGCACCACCTCATTCAGTCCTTCTTCTGATGTGTTATAAATTGGTCTCTGTTGTTGAAATGTGCAATCCCTGGCACAAAACTTGTACATCATTTATATCTTACGAAATAACGAAAGAAAGGTCCACAGTTTTTGCCAAGTGACAGTCATTTGTAGTTTGCACCCCTCGGTAACGCATAGAACGACGAAACCGGTAGTAGTGCAGAGAGAAAAGGCCTTGAGGCATGCAAACTACAAATAATGCCACAATGAACGCCCTGCGAATGGATAATGTATATTGATCGAAAGAACGTTCTATACGTTGCTAACAGATTAGAGAACAACATATTAAAATTCAGCATGAATAATGATTGCCGCGTACATAGAAACTATCAAACTAATCGGCATGCAAATGAAAACAGTGCAACAGAAACAAGGGATTGCATGTACCAACATTATTTAGCCAAACATGAACGATTTGTGTTACGCAATATCTTTCAAGCCAGCCTATGTTATCACAGAAAAACCAAAAAGGAAGAGGACTGAAGCGATTGAAATAGTGTTGCAGAAGGATGTTCAAAGTTAAGAAGAGATTGGAGAGGGAAACAAAGATTAGAAAAATAGACAGGATGGTACGACATGTGTTAAGACGTCAGGGAATATCTTCCATGGTACTAGAGGGAGCTGTAGAGGGTAAAAACGATAGGAGAAGACATAAATTGGGATCCATCCACTAAGTAACTATGGAGTTTGAGGTGTAAGTGCTACTCAGAGATGAAGAGTTTAGTCCATTGCAGAAATTCGTGGCGAGTAGCGTCAAATTAGTGAGGAGACTGATGACAAAAATAAATAAATTTTATCCTTGACTACATCATGTAAAAAATTGACTTTTTAAAACAGTCAGTTATATTATTGCTTTATTTTAGGTTTCCATTAAGTTTGAGTAAAAAAAGCAACGAAATGTTCGTGAATACAGCAATAGCTAATAGACTGTAAAATTAATTAATCTTCGGTATGTCAGAGACTAATTTTACCTTGATCATGAGCTCAATAAGCTCTTTGCGGTGTTACATTTAACGCGTCGCTAAGTACAGGTACACACGCCTTTCACTTTATTGCCTTTGGTTAATTAAATTACGCCCGAAGAGCTATTAAGCGAATCACTGACACGTTCGTCGTATTGCTCTTCCAGCTTTGATATAGTAATTACCGAAAGTTTCTTACCAATTTAAATGTTGCTACACTATAACCCCAAAATTAATTTTTCCCAATTTACTAACGAAATATGCTAAGAGGTGCTTAGTTACTAGAAATCGAGTTTTTGCATTATATTGTCTTTAATGCCGCACGGACACAGGTAGAGAGACAAATGATCGTAGTACGATCGCGTTGCACTAGCACTTGGCTCCTCAAAAATATCTGGGTGTCGGCAGTTAATGCTCGCAGTGGAAAGGTTTGGAAAAAATATGAAAAGCAATGGTTCAGGCACTGGACTCGTAATCGGGAGAACTGCGATTCAGTTTCCCGTCTCGCTGTCCAGAATTAGGTTTTCCGTGCTTTTAGTAAAACGCCGATTTTCTGCCGCTTTCCTCCCCGACCCCAGCATGACCTCCGTCCCTAATGATTTCGACGTCGACAGGACACTAAATCCTAATCGTCCCTTTCAAAAACGATAGAGAGGAGCATCATCTTTAACGCACTTAGTTTTCAACTTAAGCTATGGAAAGGCAGTAGAGCACTTGGCATAAACGTTCAGAGCTGAACTGTCCACAAAATATGCTTGTAGGATAACTGTATCACCTCTCACAAATTACGTTTTTCTTCCGGTTACAGGCCGGTGTGGCCGTGCGGTTCTAGGCGCTTCAGTCTGGAACCGCGTGACCGCTACGGTCGCAGGTTCGAATCCTGCCTCGGGAATGGATGTGTGTGATGTCCTTAGGTTAGTAAGGTTTAAGTAGTTCTAAGTTCTAGGAGACTGATGACCACAGATGTTGAGTCCGATAGCCATTTGAACCATTCTTCCGGTTGAAGCCAATGTAGATGCAGAATTGTTCTTGACGAGTACGAAATAGCAGTGCCTGTGTTATTAAGAACTACGATGCAACGTCTCTTCGGACATTATTCGCCAATACCAGGCTCTCGATTCTCAGTAAGTATGTCCTTGCTGGGAGGGAATATAAGTAAGATACGAGTGCAGGTTGTGACGCATGGACGACGACAAACAGAAGTTTGGGCTTGGCCGTGATTCTTGCATGGACAGCCGAAGCGGTTAAGGCGACCGCTCACATAAAGTTGGAAGTCCAATTTCGAGTCCCGGTCCGACACAAATTTTCGCAGTCGTCATTCCAGTATACAGCCGATGGTGATTCCCAGTCGCAGCTGCGAATATACGAGAGTTGGAACTTTAACAGTGGCAACTATTTATTTGTAGCTTGTACAAAATAGATACGTGTTTCGAAGTTTTACTGACCTTCAAAGTAGTCACCAGCATTGTGTATAACCCGTTGCCAGCGATGTGGAAGTCGTAGGAGGGAACTCACAAGGGCTTAATTCAGGGTAGTGCGGTAGGTGGTATAGCACTTAGCAGCCCCATCAGTGAAACAAATCAGTAACAGCTTGCACTGTATGTGCTTGAGCTTGTCCTGCAAAATGATGATCAGATTCTTCAGAAAGTGTCATCACTTCTGTCTCTATGCTGTTCATTTTTGGAACACAACCTCCGACCAGCTTAGAGACAGAAGTGATGACACTTTCTGCTGGGCCTGACCATCATTTTGCAGGACAGTGTTCAAGCACGTACAGTGCAAGCTGTTACTGATTTGTTTGACTGATAGGGCTGCTAAGTGCTATACCACCTACTGCACTTCCCTGACTTAAGCCTTCGTAAGTTCAACTCGAGTTATAAACTGAAGGAAACACTTCACGGCGTTAGCTTCAGAACTGCTACAAATTCGTCGCGCCATAGACCGCGCCGCTCGAACTGTCAACACAACTGGCACTGCTAAGAGTAGCCTACGACTTCCACATCGCTGGCAACGGGTTATACACAATGATGGTGACTACTTTGAAGGTCAGTAAAACTTTGAAACGCGAATCTATTTTGTACGAGCTGTAAATAAATAGTTGCCACTATTAAAGTTCCAACTCTCTTATTTCATGTAATTATTCTTGAGTCTTAGATAAATAATGTCAGTGGTAATGCAAATGGAGCATAAAGTGGAATAAAAAGCAGTTACACAGGAAAACTGTGGTACAAGAATAAGGGAGCACAATCTGAACTCAGGGAGTCAAATTTCGGCGGAGTGGATAGAGAAAGAAAGAGACCTGCAAAAACAGGTTAGTGCAATCGATGAAACAAAGGATGTTCTTCCTCGGCATACATTGGCCTTTTTTCTTGTGGTTGCCTGAGAACTACGTCGCTAGTATACCTGTAGAGTATACCTGCGAGTAATGTGTGTGCGTTTTTGCGCGCGCGCGCGCGCGCGCGCGCGCGTTTGTGTGTGTGTGTGTGTGTGTGTGTGTGTGTGTGCATAAAGTAATATTAGTATTGAATGAAGATGATGAGAGAAACCATGTGCCGTTACATATCATATTCCTCTCCACTGGCACCAAAGGGGCTGACAAACTTCACTTCCCCATCCGGTAGACGGATCACCATCAACCGTGTCATATGTTATGAGACACTGCCGAGGTTTGGAATTATATCTAGGAGATAGGCGCAAAGACTAGCGACCAGGAACCTTATGCTACGATCGCCCCTCCCCTTCCGGATAAATACTTGGAGTGAAAAATCTAATCCTCCACTGGGAGTCGGACCGACTTACCTCCGAGACGGTCGCCACCGCACAGACGTGTGTTAGCGACCGCGGTTACGGAGGCGGGTAACGGTTTATTGATTATAGATGACCTTAGATGTATTCAAACACTTGAGACTTTGGAGCACGATACTCAGGTGACGAAATAAGAACACAGGAGTAAAGAAACGGAAAGCAGCTGTAAGCGTTTGATGTGTAATAGTGTGTGTGGATATTAGGAATTCGAACGTGTCGACCAGGGATAGGCAACGGCCTTGCCGCAGTGGATACACCCGTTCCCGTGAGATCACCGAAGTTAAGCGCTGTCGGGCGTGGCCGGCGCTTGGATGGATGACCATCCAGCCGCCATTCGCTGTTGCTATTTTACGGGGTGCACTCAGCCTCGTGATGCCAATTGAGGAGCTACTCGACCGAATGGTAGCGGCTCCGGTCAAAGAAAACCATCGTAACGAGCGGGAGAGCGGTGTGCTGACCACACGCCCCTCCTATCCGCGTCCTCCACTGAGGATGACACGGCGGTCGGATGGTCCCGATGGGCCACTTGTGGCCTGAAGACGGAGTGCTACTATAGACCAGGGATGGGTGCAAGGTATCTCTTGTCTCAATACCCTGCGGCTCTTGTCGAACTGTTAGTGCTGCACAAGAACAACTTCTTGTAGCCTTTATACGCTATACAAGTTATATACGGTCACTGTCTACATGTTATGCTGGCAGCTCTAAAACCTCTTAAACAACATCTTCTCAAATGCTAAAACACGCTGACTATGTACTATGACGATCCTCCTGACGTATTTTGATATTGCTTAGTCCCAGGCAATATTCTAGGAAGATATTTCAATAAATGGGTTCAGTCAAGAAGTTCCTGTTTATTTCTCATTTAGCGTAGAATGTGTTTAGGGACCAACGACTAAAAGTAGAGGACCGAACTAGTCATTCAACTGTTGAATTTTGTAAGAAAGCTCCATAAGAACCACTTGGGACCACTTGCATGTAAATCACTGTAATCAGCACTCCAGTTCACTAAATACAAATATCGATATGAACTGATAAACATTTCAGGGAGCCTTGCCGACCTGTGCTCAACAGTTATCAGCCAGATGTCAAACAGTTCACAGCAAAAATAGGCACTTTGGGAGGAACGTCACAAAATTAACTTCTTCATTCTTTTTGTCTAATGAAATATTATTTCGTGGATGTTATCTTTAAAATTAAACAAAATTTCTTAGTCAGTGAAACATAAGTGCTTCTTCGTTATCGTTAACGTTTAGTCCCTAAGGAAAGCCTCTCTCTTAAAATCAGTTCCATCGTTTACGGTTCCTAAAGGTAAGGTATGTGAGGATCTTTGTTATGAATGAAATAGAGAGGTATTAGGTTGAACCGGGGCTTTTCATCCTGAAATCTCCTTACTAAATGGAAACTGGTTGTTGTAATATACGCTACGGTAATGAAGACTTGCTGATTTGACACTGTGTGGAGCATGCAGCACCAGTTATATGGAGATGAATAGGTAGAAAGAAATAGGGTAACGCAGGAAACGAGTTCAAAAACGGTACGCAGAAACAAAGTGTGTCCTACAGTTTCTAATCCATCGTGTAAATTTCAGTGACTTCTTGTATTTCTTTCGTTTCGCCGTCTTTGAAACACGATGAACCAGTCATTTCTCTGCGTGTTGTGTTTTCCTTTGTGGCCAGTATTCCCCCATTCTCTCTCTGACCTTCTCTTTCTCTCCTCTTCCGAGATGATGGGTTTCGCCTTTGTTTTAAATTTGTCTTGGAAAATTATTTTTTCGTTTTTAGTACAGATATGAGCTATTTTTAATTTTCTTGGCTTTTTCTTCAATTTCCGTAAACCAATTAGGTTTCGGTATGCGGTTATGGAAAAAATAAAAAATTCGTTTGGTTAGTCTACTAGAGTTCATTCTGAGAATCTATCCCTAAAATTTAAGTCTCCTATTTCGCTTAGTATCTCAGAGTTTTTCAATTTTTTTGTAGATAGTTTCATTCTTGATGTACACAATTTTATTATCCGGAAATTTTATTTCCTGTGATTTTTCTGAAAATTTTTCTTTCTTTTAGTTCTAATTGTTCTGTGTGTCATATGTGACTGATAGTTAGGGTTTCTGCTGCATTCAGTGCTTCTGGCTTAATTACTGTTTTATAATGTTTAATTTTAGACCCCCTCATGAAATGAATTTCTTGTTGTACGCCTCTTTTGCCAATTGGAAGGCCAATTCAAGTTTGTTTTTCATGGATTCTTTTAGCCTGTGTTCTGTTGCATACCAACTAATCCATTCCCGCAGATATTTAAATTCTTTTACTATTTCTTTTTTTGGACTTTTAGGTATTTATTTGGGTGTTTGTTGTTTGTCATTATTTCAATTTTTTTCAAGGGAAATTTTAAGTTCTATTTTAGCTACTTGTCTCTCTAGTTCAAGGATTTGTTGCTGTAACTCCTCCATTGTTTCAGCAAACAGGGCCAGATCGTCTAGAAAGCCAATGCAGTGGATTTTGTTACCTCCTTTTTGCAACCCAGTCTTTTTCCGCTGACTGTATTTTTCGTCGCATTCTCTCATTACTTTCTCAAGTTCACAATTAAACAACAACGGGGAAAGCCTATCCCCTTGTCTTATTCCTGATTTTATTGCAAATGGGTTTGATACTTCACCCATGAACTCAACTTTAGGCACATATTTGTAGTAATGGCTTTTATGACGTTAGTTGTCCTCTTATCCAAACTTAGTGTCAGTGACGTGTTACAAAGAATAGGTGCCACTTCCTTGAGTCATGTATTCAACTGTTGTAGGTCGTTATCAGCTGCAAGTAACCGTGGCAGGATACGCACGGCAAATTCTGCCTGAGGCGCGGGCGACGAAACACAAATACGAGACCGCACAGCAGCTGTAGATTATTTGGAGAGATGGTGGGTTCCAGGTCGGCGACAGACGATACAAACCCCTCCCACCCCCTACAGCTTCCCTCGCTGTGCGACGCCCATCGATCACGAGGGTCGCGCGAGCTGCGCCGTGAGAAAGGCGGCACCGGCCTTCTGATGCACTTCGCGTGTATCTCGAAACGTTCGTGAGGAGAGGGACTTCGGATATGGGTTCTATAAGCAGCCACTTTCTTCAGACAGCGAACAGAAGTCGCACGGAAGTTGCGTTCTGTTCCTGCGTGACAACAGGTCCGTGCAAAGAGGAGCACTGCAGGAAATGCGAAGTGTTACAGCATGAAGCTTCAGACCGAAATTTATCAGACTTCTTGGAAATCCTCATCACATAACGGGTATTAAATGATTAAACATTTAGTCCATTCCGAACTGATATCCATCATTAACCTCCTTATGCTGTCTGACCCCCAACGGCATCCTGTATTCGTTGTGACGTGGAAGCAAACAGCCCCCCAAAGAAACCATGCGCGAAACACATGGTGTGTCATTTCGTAAAGACCGTTGACATAAAAGCATACCTCTTTCCATCGCATCTCATACATTTTCTGTGGGCAACAAATCAGGGATCGTGGCAGACTAATCGAAGATCCGTACATTACCGAAGGCGTTCGTGATATTTACTGCAGTGCAGGCCCTGGCGTTATCCTACTGGAATATCCAATTTGATACCCTGAAGAGTATGACAGTAGGGTTTGCCATGCCACATACTTGTGACCATTCAGCCTCCATGCAACGATTACTAAATAAAACCTGTTATAATATCTAACAGCCTCCCTCAACATGATGATAGAATTTGGAAAGGTACGGCCCTCGAGAATCGCTACTTTCTGTGGCCTTTCACCATGCCGTCGTCATTACCAGAATCATAGCTCGTGTTGCAAAAAATTGGAAAATTGTGGTAAGGACTATGGGACCAAACTGCTGAGGTCATCGGTCCCTAGGCTTAAGCACTACTTGATCTATTGTATTGTATGTTAAAAGGGGCCTACAAACGACGGAGAGGCTCCGTCTCCGCCGCAGTGGTCCACAACCCCACGACGACTACCGCAGTCCACTTCACCCTTCCGCCGCCTCACACCGAACCACTTTTTCAGGGTTATTGTGCGGTTCGGCCGCCGGTGCCCCCCCCCCCCCCCTAGGGAACGTCTCACACCAGACGAGTGTAACCGCTATGTTTGCGTTGTTGAGTAATGGTGGTGTACGCGTTCGCGGAGAACTTGTTTGCGCAGCAATCATCGACATAGTGTAGCTGAGGCGGAACAAGGGGAACCAGCCCGCATTCGCCGAGGCAGATGGAAAACCGCCTAAAAACCATCCACAGACTGGCCGGCTCACCGGATCTCGACACAAGTCCGTCAGGCGGATTCGTGCCTGGGACCAGGCGCTCCTTCCCAATCCGGAAAGCCGTGAGTTAGACCGCACGCCTAACCGGGCGGGCGCTACTTAATCTAACTTAAACTAACTTACGCTAAGGACAACAAACACACACACACACACACACACACACACACACACACACACACACACACACATACCCGAGGGGGGACTCGAACCTCCGACGGGGGGAGTTGCGCGAACCGTGACAAGACGCGTAAAACCGCACGGTTACCCCTCTCTGCGCTCGTGTTGCAGTCCAAATATTTAAAACGTGGCACATGTTCAATCCTTTTGTTGTTAATAACTGTCTTCTTTTGTACGTGGTGTTTACCGTAAAAGGCCTTAGCTCTCGCTACGTGCAAAAATTTTTGAGGTTGCGTATTTCATTTAGGCGATATTGTGCTAACTGGGGCTCATTTTCGCTTTCTTGTATTATTACTTTGTTATGCTGTCCAGTCACATTAATGTGATCAGCGCCTATGTTCGACGTCAACGTGCAATAACCACCACAGTCGTGAAGTGGGAGCACTAGCGTTTCGGGATGACGCGGACAACAGTGCAATCATTGCCATAATGCGAGAACGGAGCGTTTTATCTGACGTCCAAGCGGCATGATCACTGGCTTTCGGGCCAAGGGTGGAAACATTTCCGACGCGGTTACAATTAACGTGCATGGGAAAATGGCGCTATTCAAAACTGGTGCCGAGGTCACTGTTATGCACCAAGGGTCATAGACGACAGGGGTGAACAATGGCTGCGGAGATGTGTACGGACGAATAGACGTGCAACTGTGAGCGGCTGACCTCCGAAATGGACCAAGGGGCTACCTACATTGTCTCCTGAACGGTTGTTCAGCGAACGTAGTTACTTATGGGCATACGAAGCAGGCGCCTTGACCACGTACCCATGTTAACTACTGTTCATCGGCGATGAAGGCTGGAATTTGCACGCCATTACCGCAAGACGTCCACTGAGTGGCGACAGGTGGCCTTGTCAAATGAATCACGCTGTATGCTGCATCGGACACACGGCCGTTGCTATGCGCGGCGTGGAACGCCAGAAAGCAAACACCTTGCAACAATCGTCGGAAGAGTCGGGGCCTGAGTAGGACGCGCTACGGTTTGGGGAGTATTTCCGTGGTATCCAGTCGGTGCTCTCGTCATTCTGGAAGACACAATGGAGCAACACAATCATTCATCTATCCTCGGGGACCATGTGCAGCCCTACATGCAGTTTGTTTTCCCTCGGCACGATGGCGTTTACCAACGGGACAATGCAACGTGTCACAGAGCTAGCAGTGTACGTGCATGGTTCGAAGAGTACCAGAATAAGTTTACCGTATTCCCCTGGCCGCCAAACTCCACAGATTTAAACCCATTTGAGAATCTTTGGAACTACCGTTGTCGGGCTGTTCGGGGTATGGATCCTCAGCTGAGAATCCTATCGCAGCTGGTCGCCATGGCTCCACACGCTGTCGGTATCCTCCAAAACCTCACTGACTCTTCCTGCACATCTCGCAGCGGTTCGCACCACGGAAGTTGGTTATTCAGACTTTTGACAGATGATCACATTAACGTGACTGGACAGAGTGTCTGCAAACACTATTGCAGTCATGACTGGCGGAGGGTCGAGTCCTCCCTCGGGAATGGGTGTGTGTGTTTGTTCTTAGGATGATTTAGGTTAAGTAGTATGTAAGCTTAGGGACTGATGACCTCAGCAGTTAAGTCCCATAAGATTTCACACACACTATTGATAGCCCTCTTGGTGGTACCTCAACCGGCTAACTGTCCCATCTATGGACTGGTATTCCACACTGCAAGGAATCGTTTTAAGTTTCCACAATTTTCTCAAAAAAAAGAAAATGCCGGATACATTTACAGGAAGAGTCACTTACCCACCGCACTATTTAGCTTTTCTTTTTGTGACACGCAATTCCTGCGGGAACATAAGGCTCTAGATACAGAGAAATGAAACTAACTTCTGTTTTCCTTTTCTGGTAAACTGTCTGTATGTTACGGACAAGTGGTGAGAGACGAACCCTGAAACTTCCCGGCAGATTAAAATTGTATGCCGGACCGGGATTAACCTGGAAACGCTCTTAAAACACAAGTGGTATCGACGATCCGCTCTCACAGTTAAGCTACTTGCGTCTCCTGCCCTTAGGTGTATAATGCAACACATTTTGTTGAAAGCAGATTGGTTTTATTCGGGATTCCAATACTCCGTATTATTTCCCACTCTTTTGGCAACGAAACCCTATATTTCAACACGATCTCCGTTCAGTGCGACGACATTATGCCACGTTACTGGGAAGACCTGTACGCCCGCAGGGTACCACTCTACTGGGCGACGTAGAAGCCAACGCCTTGCTTCATCAAAAACCTTTCCAGCATTCGCGTGCTGCTTCCCGCGGAGTGGTTCCTTAATTGCGCCAAACAGATGGAAGTCGGAATGAGAGTGTCCGCACTCAAGCACTGCAGTAGTGACAGCTGTGTGCGGCCGGCCGGTACGAGGGAGATCGAAAAGGTTTACGGGACCTTGTTGCGGCGGTGACAGACGCCTCGCCAACGACTCTCCGTGCTTTTGTTCACTATCATACCTCCGTGGACTGGTTTCCCGCTAAAAGAAACTCAATGGTAGCTCTCTGTTTGGAAAGCGCTTCCGTTAGCGACGCCATTTTGAAGGATACGTATAGCGCTGCGACCAGTCGGAACTTCATGAAACTATAGGGGCTGAAGCGGTAATATTCCACGATGTTCCACAACAAATTACTGGGCGAGAAAATAAATGTATTGCATTACTTATTGAAGGCCCCTCGTACAACACACATGCATCAAATTTTATTCCGTTTGTAAGTTTCATGTAGGTGACTACAGACTGAAAAATTCATTCTCCGTCATATCCCCATTCTCACATTGAGACTAGTCTCGTAAGATAAGTGGGAGGGCACTCCTGAAGTTTGGAATCCTGTAGGGTGGTGGTAGCAAAATGATGCACTGAGTCAAGTCGTGATTTGATAGCCCGGCTTGAGCATTAGCCATTTATGATAAATTTCCGAGTTCGAGTCCCTGTTCGTTGCGCAGCTGTAACTTTTACTGGTGTACATTCCGTATGACTTGTCTGACAGTATCAAGTCAGTGCACTAAGCGAATGACTTGAATAATACGCTATTGTCGCTGAGTATTCTCCTTGTCCGGCTGTGCTGAACATGGGATCGTACTGTAAGCGGAAAATTGCTGAGCACGGAACGGTACTGAAAGCGGAAAGTTCTTGAAAATGTAACACTGCATAAAGTAGAATCTTACTGAAAGCAGAGCGCTACTGAGCACAGATCGTTACTGATCGCCGAGCATCGTTGACTGTAAAACGTCATTTGATGCAGAACGTTACTTAATGTGCAACATTACAGAACGCAGGTCCTTACTGAATACGGAGTGTTACTAACAAAAGAACGTTGCTGTGCGCAGTACGTTAACGACCATGAAACAGTACCAAATACAAAACGTGATTGACAGAAACATTACTATACGGTCATGAAGATTCTTCAGATGTGCAGTATAAATATGCGACTCGCACACGTTGAAAAACAGGTTCTCCACTTGTTTTTTAAACGAAATTCAGCCCGTTAGCTGGACAGCAACCAGGTTGTCGATTGTGAAGGTGATTGCTTAGCTGAATTTATTAATTTGGTCAAACGCCACAAAATAAAAATTATATTCCGACTTCAGTTGATTTATGCGACTTGAATAAGAAATAGCGCTCATTACAGCCTTTCCTTAGCACACAGAAACAATTTACTTTGTGTATCTACCGCGAAAGAGAAGGGAAAACGTGACGAGAAACTTCGAGGTAATTAAATGACGTGATTTAATCATATCCAGAAGCCGAAATTTGTTTACTGGACTAAGATCTTGTGATTGTCATAGTCTGCTAACCAAAATGACATCATGCTGAAACTTAATATCTGTAGATACGAGTATGTCTCGATTCCTCGCGTTACTGTGTAAGAAATTACTCAGCAGATAATGATTTCGTTTTGGTGAATTTGGACCTGTGCCGCAGCACAGTTCGTAGGCGTGTCTCCAGTTTCCGCTAAGATACATTTTTTTACTAAGTGTCCTTTCTGGTTCTGGCAGCTTCAAATAGCCATTATCGAGTTCTAAACAGCTTTTGCACTCGCGGTGCACCAGCTGTGAGAAACAAGAGTTGCATTTGGTTAGCACTGCTCCCCATCAGCACGTGCCGGCCTCCGAGGCTATAAAAGCGCAGTTAAATTAGAGCCAAATACGCAGTTGCGTGGAGCACCACGATGCGAAAGTGGTGGCTCGCGTTAGGTCTGTTGCTAGGCAACCGCACAACATTAGACAGTGAAACGTGGCGCACAGCAGAGGCGCGGATGGCCGCTGCAGGTTCCGCAGGAGCAACAGTTCGGCGCGTCCCTGTTACGTTGCCGAATACAGACGATCGCGAGGGAGAGAAAAGAACACGACGACTGTCACTGTTCTCCTGTTTCGTCTGCCATCTCTCCCCTCAGTGTTGGACCACGCGCCCCACACCGAGCCGTCCCCCTCTCGGCTTATTCGGATTCTGAATTTCAAAATAGGCGCCCATCTGTTCACGGCAGTCACCCGCTTCCGTTAGCCGGGGAGTTCCCGCTAGCATCGATTTGAGTGTAGTGTAGGTAGCTTCGCAGCACATGTAATCACAGGTCCGTACAAGGGTGCGGTTCTTATTCTCTGATCGTAGCAAGGCGTTTCCCGTCATTGAGTCATTTCATTCATCAAGGCAGTATAGAAAAGATTTTTGATAATCTAAGTTCAATCTTCCTCACTTTCTGTAGTGGAGGCCGAGTTGCTGTATTCCAATGGAACATGAGGAACTATAGAAAACAACGAAATTTTTGAGTTGTTGTTGTTGTTGTTGCGGTTTTCAATCCGAAGACTGGTTTGACGCAGCTCTCCGAGCTACTCTGTCCTGTGCAAGCCTCTTGATCTCCGAGTAACTACTGCAACCTACATCTCTCTGAGCCTTCTTACTGTATTCATCTCTTGGTCTCCCTCTACAATGTTTACCCACACGCTTCCCTCCAGTACTAAACTGGTGATCCCTTGATGTCTCAGAATGTGTCCTACCAACTAATCCCTTCTTTTGGTCAGATTGTACCACAAATTTTTGTTCTCCCCAACTGTAGCCAGTAGCTCCTCATCAGTTACGTGATCTACCCATTTAATATTCAGCATTCTTCTGTAGCACCACATTTCAAAAGCTTCTATTTTCTTCTTGTCGCCGGCCGAAGTGGCCGCGCGGTTCTGGCGCTGCAGTCTGGAACCGCGAGACCGCTACGGTCGCAGGTTCGAATCCTGCCTCGGGCATGGATGTGTGTGATGTCCTTAGGTTAGTTAGGTTTAACTAGTTCTAAGTTCTAGGGGACTAATGACCTCAGCAGTTGAGTCCCATAGTGCTCAGAGCCATTTTCTTCTTGTCTGAACTACACTCCTGGAAATTGAAATAAGAACACCGTGAATTCATTGTCCCAGGAAGGGGAAACTTTATTGACACATTCCTGGGGTCATATACATCACATGATCACACTGACAGAACCACAGGCACATAGACACAGGCAACAGAGCATGCACAATGTCGGCACTAGTACAGTGTATATCCACCTTTCGCAGCAATGCAGGCTGCTATTCTCCCATGGAGACGATCGTAGAGATGCTGGATGTAGTCCTGTGGAACGGCTTGCCATGCCATTTCCACCTGGCGCCTCAGTTGGACCAGCGTTCGTGCTGGACGTGCAGACCGCGTGAGACGACGCTTCATCCAGTCCCAAACATGCTCAATGGGGGACAGATCCGGAGATCTTGCAGGCCAGGGTAGTTGACTTACACCTTCTAGAGCACGTTGGGTGGCACGGGATACATGCGGACGTGCATTGTCCTGTTGGAACAGCAAGTTCCCTTGCCGGTCTAGGAATGGTAGAACGATGGGTTCGATGACGGTTTGGATGTACCGTGCACTATTCAGTGTCCCCTCGACGATCACCAGTGGTGTACGGCCGGTGTAGGAGATCGCTCCCCACACCATGATGCCGGGTGTTGGCCCTGTGTGCCTCGGTCGTATGCAGTCCTGATTGTGACGCTCACCTGCACGGCGCCAAACACGCATACGACCATCATTGGCACCAAGGCAGAAGCGACTCTCATCGCTGAAGACGACACGTCTCCATTCGTCCCTCCATTCACGCCTGTCGCGACACCACTGGAGGCGGGCTGCACGATGTTGGGGCGTGAGCGGAAGACGGCCTAACGGTGTGCGGGACCGTAGCCCAGCTTCATGGAGACTGTTGCGAATGGTCCTCGCCGATACCCCAGGAGCAACAGTGTCCCTAATTTGCTGGGAAGTGGCGGTGCGGTCCCCTACGGCACTGCGTAGGATCCTACGGTCTTGGCGTGCATCCGTGCGTCGCTGCGGTCCGGTCCCAGGTCGACGGGCACGTGTACCTTCCGCCGACCACTGGCGACAACATCGATGTACTGTGGAGACCTCACGCCCCACGTGTTGAGCAATTCGGCGGTACGTCCACCCGGCCTCCCGCATGCCCACTATACGCCCTCGCTCAAAGTCCGTCAACTGCACATACGGTTCACGTCCACGCTGTCGCGGCATGCTACCAGTGTTAAAGACTGCGATGGAGCTCCGTATGCCACGGCAAACTGGCTGACACTGACGGCGGCGGTGCACAAATGCTGCGCAGCTAGCGCCATTCGACGGCCAACACCGCGGTTCCTGGTGTGTCCGCTGTGCCGTGCGTGTGATCATTGCTTGTACAGCCCTCTCGCAGTGTCCGGAGCAAGTATGGTGGGTCTGACACACCGGTGTCAATGTGTTCTTTTTTCCATTTCCAGGAGTGTATTTATCGTCTATGTTTCCCTTCCATACATGGCTAAACTCCATACAAATACTTTGAGAAAGGACTTACTGACCCTTAAATCTACCAGCTTTTCCATTCGTCTGTAAAGAATTCGTGTTGGTATTTTGCAACCGTGGGTTATTAATCTGTTAGTTCGGTAATTTTCACACATGTCGGCACATGCTTTCTTTGGAATTGGTATTATTTTATTCTTCTTGAACTCTGGGGTATTTCGCCTGTCTCATACATATTGCTCACCAGACGGAAGAGTTCTGTCATGGCTGGCTCTCCCAAGACTATTAGTAGCTCTAACGGAATGTTTTCTACTCCCGGAGCCTTGTTTCGACTTGGGTCTTTCAGCGCTTTGTCAAATTCTTCACGCAATATCATATCTCCCTCCTTATGTCCTCTTCCATTTCCGTAATATTGCCCTCAAGTGCATCTCCCTTGTATAGACCCTTTGTATAATCCTCTAACATTTCTGCTTTCCCTTCTTTGCTTAGGACTGGTTTTCTATCTGAGTTCTTGATATTCATAAGGTGGTTCTCTTTTCTCCAAAGGTCTCTTAAATTTTCCTCTAGGCATGTGTGAGTATACAGTATAATACGAAGGTGCAAGACCCATATGACGATGACAAATGCAACTTCATGCCAATTGTTGTAAAGGGAGAAAATACACGAAGCAGCTACAACTGTAATTCTTCAGGCCTTCCTGGCGATGTATTGACATCTTGAAGCATCGGGTTTCTGCCGGATATCAGCGTCGTCCATGCACATTATTTCGACAACGTGACTCATTGTCTTCATCAGGTGCCACCGAGACTGAACAGGTAGCAGCTGATGGAGGCAACGAGTCACGCTGTTAAGATGTTGTGCATGAATGATGCCGGTATCCGGCACAAAACTCTGAAATCAATCTGCTGAAAAATTTCATACAAAATGAATTTGCGCAACTCGGGACCCACTGCAGTCACCCACTACGCATCAAGGTTGTGAACTTTGCTTAGCTTGTTACCTTCATAACAATTATTTTTAATAGATTTTTTATCCTCAGAATAATGAAATATCAGTAGCTTATGAAGAACGATGGATTGGAGAAATACTTATGATCTCGCTAGAAACTTCCCTGTTACCGTCATAGCTTTAACAATTATTATTATATAGTGTAATTTATACTATGTAGAGCACTTAAATAAATGTACATTCCATATTCAGTAGAAAGACAAAATACTGGAGCTCATCTTCACTTTCTGTCAAATTATTTTATCGTCTAAGCTGTAATCAATACTTTGTAGTGTCATTTCCTATTTCTTCCAATCCAGGCTGAGCAAGTTTGTTAAGGAGCCATATCTGTAGCGTAGACCGCTTGCTATGTTACTCTCATTTGAAAAACTATGGTTTGTTTTGATTTTCGTTTTAGTTCATTATTGCCAGTTCGTAATTCAATGTTTAGGTATGCCGTGTGCTTGTTACGTTCATCACAATTTGCTTACGCAGTCAAATGATTTCCCGCTAAACCTTAACGCGTGTTGTGATAGTTCGGATGCGTTGTATCCAGCTCGTGAAAAAAAAAAATACAGTAACTCGAAATCCTAAAACCAGACTGAATTGCGGTGGGCATGTGTGACTGTCGAAATCACAAACGTCTCTCTAAAATTATGTTACCTGCTAATATTGATCGAATTTGATACTACAGATATTATTTGACCGAAGATGGTATGTGCAAGTGGAGAACTAATTATGAAAGTAAATATTCGTAATAACCTGAGGGAACCGCGCGACCGCTACGGTCGCAGGTTCGAATCCTGCCTCGGGCATGGATGTGTGTGATGTCCTTAGGTTAGTTAGATTTAAGTAGTTCTAAGTTCTAGGGGACTGATGACTTCAGATGTTAAGTCCCATAGTGGTCAGAACCATTTTGAATAACCATAGGAGTAAGAAATGTAGAAACCCGTTTTAGAATAGTTGAAGCAAGAGAGAGTAATGGACAGAAAAGAACTCTTTGCTTAGACTGGCGGGAATGTGACTGAGGGCTTTTTATTTAGTGTGTATACGTACATAAAAGACTGGCACAGGATGGGAAAAAACTGTTGGATGGGATAAAAAAAGCTAAAGGGCGATGACTGCAACAAAATAAAGTAAGGTAGGAAATGTGTTATGAACAGGATATTCAGCTAGCTAATCTGTAAATATGCTTGTTTCTAAGACGCTCTACGAATCTCTTTCCACTCATCGCTGATAAGGACAATAAACTAGAAACTTCAGTGCACCTATACTCGTATTCCCTGTCTTCTCAGCCTCTTCCCTTAAAATACAGCAACTAATATTATTATTGGTATTTGCTAAGTAATTGCCGTAAATAGCAGCTGATCACAAGTCTTTCAGGTGGTCTGTGCAATATTTAACACATTCCCTTAGTTACCACTGCAAATGCCTGGTCAACTACCAAATTCGTTACAATAAATGGTACACTGTACAAGGTGTATAAAACAGGATGAGTTTACGAACAACGAATAAATTCATGAGAACGTTAAATCGAACAAATTACTACCCACTGAAAAAAATGTGGCACAGACTTACTACATCATTTTTTCGCTTTTGATTCCGTATTGAAACAGATTGTTTGAAAGCGTGTACCAATCTCAACAACGGCTTCAATAAAAGGAGACCTCTATTCTCGTTCACAAGATTTTTTATTGCTCGCACCAGGCGTACGGGGAAAATAACTTTTACTGCATCAGATGAATATTGACTCTCACACCTCAGGGATTACGAGCCGCGTTTGCGGTGCGTTTTTGCAAGCGTTATAGAAAACAACAGCAGCAGGAGCCTGCAATAACGTTGCCTCGACGCAGATGTAAAAATCAGAATTTGCGTCCTGATGCAACAATTGTTTCTGTAGCATCAGATAAAAAGGGAGGTAGACCTGAATATTCGGAGTTATATCGCGTTTTTCAAATGGAGATTTTAGATTGGATCTCCCTCAGCGTTATAAAGAATGAGTTACACGTTTCGTACAAAGAGACTTCCTATAGATACGACGCATTGCTGGGGCCCTCAGTATTTATAAGTCGTGAATTGGTAAACATCATTTTTGCCTCCATTTCTCTTTTCGTACACCAACGAATTCGTTAAAGTAGTAACGGAGCTACTGAAGTGTTAGGAGGCCGACGGCAATGACAGTATGGTATCAGCCGTGCATTATCACGAAGTAACAGAAAGCCCTTAACGCCGAACGTGACTCCGCTATGTCATTATGAGCAGAATTCCGATGCTTAACTTCACTGACTGAGGTATCAGATATATAATCATACCGCGGAGATGGTTCGCGAAAATTTCGTTTCCGTTTTTCTATGGACGTATACTATTTGAAAGAAAATGAAAGATATAGTGTAAGTTTTGAGTTTCCTTTCAAATTCTTTTCTTCGCACATTTAATTGAAGTGATACATAACCATTTAACAGGAGAGCTTACTTCTGTAAGGTTGAGTAACGCAGTCACATTACATCTATACATATTATAAAAATGTAGGTGTGTATGTTCCACCTGACGGATTTCAAGGCCGGCAGGAGTGGCCGAGCGGTTCTAGGCGTTACAGTCTGGAGCTGCGCGACCGCTACGGTCGCAGGTTCGAATCCTGCCTCGGGCATGGATGTGTGGGATGTCCTTAGGTTAGTTACGTATAAGTAGATATAAGTTCTAGGGGTCTGATGAGCTCAGAAGTTAAGTCTCATAGTGTTCAGAGCCATTTGAACCATTTTTGAACGGATTTCAACTAATCCTGGTAAACAAGTCGCTTACTGTGTGGAAAGAATCGCTGTGGGGAAAGGATAGGGGGGGGGGGGGGGATGGGGTGAGAAGCATCTGCTGATCAAAGAGTAAGGGGTGAAAAGATAGTGTAGCTCACGACGCGAAAATAGCTAGACTATGTTAATGCTGTATGTAAGAATGAGAGCGCTTAGTGACTTACAGCAAACTTTATACACAATTCCAAACATTTGAGAAAGTGTTTCTTGCTGACAACCCCGATAACGATGAGGGTGAAATAGTATATCGCTTACTACATTTTCGCTATTTATACAGTAAATGTCGCACCAGGCACGTCGATTAACTTTGTTACTTCTTTGCTAGTAACTCTATTCGCAATCCATTTCCCCCAGAGTATCCACATATACTGCTGAATGTACCTACAAAATTATATTGTTGTACGATACATAATTCAGTAGTTCAGGAGATTCGACGTCATAAACATTGAGCTGCGTGAAAACGAAAATACAGGGCGAAATTCGATACACATGCAGAAAAAAATATGTATGCTCATATGTGTGAACACGCATCAAAAAAATTTCTGCATCACCTCGGTTCCGAGAGTTCCGGAACCTGTACAGAAAATTGGAATAGAGATCAACATAAACATCATTTCCGCCGTTTTTATTGCTCGTGAAAACCACACACTGCATGTTGTACCACCATACAGTGAGACTTTCAGAGGTGGTGGTCCAGACTGCTGTACACTCCGGTACCTCTAATACCTCTTGCGTTGATGCATGCCTGTGTTCATCGTGGCATACTATCCACAAGTTCATCAAGGCACTGTTGATCCAGATTGTCCCACTCAACGACAATTCGGCAGGGATCCCTCAGAGTGGTTGGTGTGTCACGTCGTCTATAAACAGCCCTTTTCACTCTATCCCAGGCATGTTCGATAGGCTACTTGTTCGGAGAACAAGCTGGCCACTCTAGTCGAGCGGTGTCGTTATCCTGAAGGAAGTCTTTCACAAGATGTGCACGATGGGGGCGTGAATTGTCATCCAGGAAGACGAATGCCTCGCCAATGTGCTGCCGATATTGTTGCACTATCGGTCGGAGGATGGCATTCACGTATCGTACAGCCGTTACGGCGCCTTTCATGACCACCAGATGCGTACGTCGGCCCCACATAATACCACCCCAAAACATCAGGGAACCTCTACCTTGCTGCGCTCACTTTACAGTATGTCTAAGGCGTTAAGCCTGACCGGATTGCCTCCAAACACGTCTGCGACGATTGTTGAGCTAAGGCATATGCGATACCCATCTGTGAAGAGAACGTGATGCCAATCCTGAGCGTTCCATTCGGCAAGTTGTTGAGCCCATCTGTACCGCGCTGCATGGTATCGTGGTTGCAAAGATGGACTTCGTCATGGAAGTCGGGGGTGAAGTTGCGCATTGTTCAGCCTATTGTGCACAGAGTCGTAACACGACGTCCTGTGGCTGCACTAAAAGCATTATTCAACATGGTGGCGTTGTTGTCAGGGTTCCTCTGAGCCATAATCCGTAGCTAGCGGTCATCCACTGCAGTAGTAACCCCTGGGCGGCCTGAGCGAGGCATGTCATCGACAGTTCCTGTATCTCTGTATGCCCTCCATGTCCGAATAACAGAGCTTTGGTTCATTCCGAGACGCCTGGACACTTCCTTTGTTGAGAGCCCTTCCTGGCACAAAGTAACAATGCGGACGCGATCGAACCGAGGTATTGACGGTCTAGGCATGATTGAACTACAGAGAACATGAGCCGTGGACCTCCTTCCTGGTGGAATGACTGGAACCGATCGGCTGTCGGACCCCCTCGGTCTAATAGGCGCTGCTTATGCATGGTTATTTACATCTTTGGGCGGATTTAGTGACATCTCTGAACAGTGAAAGGGACTGTGTGTGTGATACAATATCAACGGTCAACGTCTGTCTTCAGGAGTAGTGGGAACCCGGATGAATTTTTTTTGATGTGTGTATTAAACATATGTAAAATATATGTGACGTGTTAGTATGCAAGCAAAGCTATAGGTAAACAAAAGGTCCACCAAAACCCCTGGATCGATTTCAAGCGTAATTGGTACACGTATTAGTTACTACCTGAAAAGAAATACTTTGGAGGGTAAGAACCAGGAACATCTTACTGTGGTGGGAGTGATAGCGTGGAGAGACAACGGAGGGAGAAAGGTATGGACAGGCAGACAGGGGAAGGAAGAGACGGACAAGGACATGGGGGAAGAAGGGATGGAAACATAGAGAGGGAATGGAAAATTGACAGCGAAAGGGAAGAGTAGGAGGAACGAATGGATAGAGAGTTGAGGAAGAGGAAATAGACAGAGAAAGGAAGAGGAGGCGATGAACACAGATATGGGGAGGAAGGCATGGTCAGAGGGGGCAGAGGAGGAGACGGACAGAGAGAGGGAGGAGGAGATAGCCAGAAAGGGGAAGAGGAGACGGACAGAGAGAGAGGGAGGAGTAGATGGCCAGGGGCAGGGAGAGGAGGAGACAAATGGAGAGAAGGAGGGACAGGAGGAGAGGGACTTAAAGAGGATGAGGAGGTGGACGGAGAGGAAAGGAGCAGATGGACAGATGGTGGATGTCGAGATAGATAGATAGAGTGGGGGAGGAGATGGACAGAGAGAGGAGCAGGAGGAGGAGATGGACAGAGAGTGAGGAGGAGTTGCATAAGGACAGAGAGAGGCAGGACGGTTGGGCAGAGAGTTGGAGGTGCAGGAGTTGGACAGAGAGAAGGGGAGCAGAAGACGAAGAAAGAGGAGGGCGGAGGAGATCTACAGCAAAGCGGTTCTAAGGAACTAGATACCGGCCTATGCTGAAACACCCGTATTAATACGTGGTGTAGCCTCCACAGACGCTGACTCTGGCATCCAGTCGATTTTACAGATGGCGGATACTATCCTAGGATACGTTGTGCCAAGCCTGCGCGACCTGTTCACGTACTTCTGTTGATGAGTGGCACGAGTCACTTCTTGTTGCACCATATCGGACACGTCTTCGACTAGGAACGGGTCAGGAGTTCGTACTGGCCACGGAAGTTTCTGCACGTCTTACGGAGCACGATGAGGGGGTATAACAGTATTCTGCACATGCCGAGCGTTGGTTATCATCAACTCCAGAAACACCAAAGGTGAAGAAGAGTTGTAAATTATCGCACCCCAGACCATAAGGCCTGGGGTGGGACAGGTATGTCTTGGACTAATACACTCTACGAGACAGCGCTCACCAGGTCTACGTCGCACGCGCGAACATCGATCACTTGCGTGCAGGCAGAATCTGCTTTCATCGCTGAAGACCACGGGGCGCCATTCCTTCTTCCAAGTGAGCCTCTGACGGCATCAGTCGAGCCGTGCACGTCGATGCTGTTGCGTGAGTGGAAGACGGGCTGGAGGTGTGCATGCCGTTAGTCCCATTGCTAATAACAGGTTCGCAACAGTTCATGTGCTGTGGTAGCTGTACGATCTGCCTCTGCTGTCCTTACAATAGGACGATCCTGGCGGACGTCTGTGCTACGTGGACGTCCAGAAACTCGTATGCGGGCGTCAGAGTGTTCACGTAACCACTGATACCAGCATCTTTGCACCGTCACAGCTCTATCAACTTGGGTGACAAATATCCGAAAAGACCATCCTGCCACTCGGAAGGCCAGAATATGACCCTTTCCGAACTCGCTCAGTTGGCTGTTGGAAGCACGATTGCGTCTCCGCGGCATGGTTGCTTGACTGCTTTACTCGCTTATATGACACTGAGGCTTCTGGCTGCGAGAATTCTCTATTTAAGGGTTAGACGCAGGTCTCGCTATGGTAGCTGTGCGTCTGAACTGTCTGTTGCTAGCCGATGTGGAAACCGTTATGTGTCTTTATCCTCCTGTCACTGTCATCGTATCAGAATCAACGGCGTCTTTCTAGGTATACGATTTTTTTTCCGAAGTGTGTTTATTGGCTGAAAACCGTGTTTATAACCTATATTAAGCCCAGATACTGCTTTGAATTTGGAGTTATTTCTTTACACAATTACTTTTATTAGTCTACTATTACGGAACAGGAATGAGGGTGGTATATAAAACTACGTTGGCAACGGAATCTATAGAGAAGGAGTGTTAGCTCAGCAAGAAAATGTCGTGTGACTAGGGCCTCCGGTCGGGTAGACCGTTCGCCGGGTGCAAGTTTTTCGATTTGACGCCACTTCGGCGACTTGCGCGTCGGTGAGAATGAAATGATGATGATTAGGACAACACAACACCCAGTCCCTGAGCGGAGAAAATCCCCGACCCAGCCAAGAATCGAACCTGCGCCCTTAGGATTGACATTCTGTCGAGCTGACCACTCAGCTACCAGGGGCCAACTATTAGCTCACTGATACCCACGATTAACCATCAAAACCCCTAAAACGGCAGAAAACCACAGAAAGTGTACCGTCTTCTGTCGTAGTTCCCATTTCTCTGGAACACATTTCCAGAAACATTTACTAGTTCTGTATCGTCAACAGTACAACTTGGTAAATACTTCTTCAAGTGATTTGGAAAGTTTTTGGAAGTTTATGGTAGGTTCATATGAGACCAAACTGCTGAGGCCATCGGTCCCTAGTCTTACACACTACTTAATCTAACTTAAACTAACTTACGCTAACGACAACACACACACACACACACACACACACACACACACACACACATGCCCGAGGGAGGACTCGAACCCCGATGGAAGGAGCCGCGCGGACCGTGGCATGGCGCCCTTGACCGGACGACTACCTCGAGCGTCTTTCAAGTTGATCTCCATAGTTTTGACGAAATAAATTGTCATATACCGTATCAACAGAAAGCTGGTATAAAACTAGTTTTATTATCTGTCATAGTATCATCACTAAATGCCGCGAGATTTAATTACTCCAGGTAGGGTTGTGGGCGTATGGTGTGGTACGGAAAGTACATAAACGGTACGTATGACCCCCCATGAACCATGGACCTTGCCGTTGGTGGGGAGGCTTGCGTGCCTCAGCGATACAGATAGCCGTACCGTAGGTACAACCACAACGGAGGGGTATCTGTTGAGAGGCCAGACAAACGTGTGGTTCCTGAAGAGGGGCAGCAGCCTTTTCAGTAGTTGCAAGGGCAACAGTCTGGATGATTGACTGATCTGGCCTTGTAACAATAACCAAAACGGCCTTGCTGTGCTGGTACTGCGAACGGCTGAAAGCAAGGGGAAACTACGGCCGTAATTTTTCCCGAGGGCATGCAGCTTTACTGTATGATTAAATGATGATGGCGTCCTCTTGGGTAAAATATTCCGGAGGTAAAATAGTCCCCCATTCGGATCTCCGGGCGGGGACTACTCAAGAGGATGTCGTTATCAGGAGAAAGAAAACTGGCGTTCTACGGATCGGAGCGTGGAATGGTTCAAATGGTTCAAATGGCTCTGAGCACTATGGGACTCAACTGCTGAGGTCATTAGTCCCCTAGAACTTAGAACTAGTTAAACCTAACTAACCTAAGGACATCACAAACATCCATGCCCGAGGCAGGATTCGAACCTGCGACCGTAGCGGTCTTGCGGTTCCAGACTGCAGCGCCTTGAACCGCACGGCCACTTCGGCCGGCGGAGCGTGAAATGTCAGGTCCCTTAATCGGGCAGGTAGGTTAGAAAATTTGAAAAGGGAAATGGATAGGTTAAAGTCAGATATAGTGGGAATTAGTGAAGTTCGGTGGCAGGAGGAACAAGACTTCTGGTCAGGTGACTACAGGGTTATAAACACAAAGTCAAATAGGGGTAATGCAGGAGTAGGTTTAATAATGAATAGGAAAATAGGAACGCGGGTAAGCTACTACAAACAGCTTAGTGAACGCATTATTGTGGCCAAGATAGATACGAAGCCCACACCTACTACAGTAGTACAAGTTTATATGCCAACCAGCTCTGCAGATGACGAAGAAATTGAAGAAATGTATGATGAAATAAAAGAAATTATTCAGATTGTGAAGGGAGACGAAAATTTAATAGTTATGGGTGACTGGAATTCGAGTGTAGGAAAAGGGAGAGAAGGAAACGTAGTAGGTGAATATGGATTGGGGCTAAGAAATGAAAGAGGAAGCCGCCTGGTAGAATTTTGCACAGAGCACAATTTAATCATAGCTAACACTTGGTTTAAGAATCATGATAGAAGGTTGTATACATGGAAGAACCCTGGAGATACTAAAAGGTATCAGATTGATTATATAATGGTAAGACAGAGATTTAGGAACCAGGTTTTAAATTGTAAGACATTTCCAGGGGCAGATGTGGACTCTGACCACAATCTATTGGTTATGACCTGTAGATTAAAACTGAAGAAACTGCAAAAAGGTGGGAATTTAAGGAGATGGGACCTGGATAAACTGAAAGAACCAGAGGTTGTCCAGAGTTTCAGGGAGAGCATAAGGGAACAATTGACAGGAATGGGGGAAAGAAATACAGTAGAAGAAGAATGGGTAGCTTTGAGGGATGAAGTAGTGAAGGCAGCAGAGGATCAAGTAGGTAAAAAGACGAGGGCTAGTAGAAATCCTTGGGTAACAGAAGAAATATTGAATTTAATTGATGAAAGGAGAAAATATAAAAATGCAGTAAATGAAGCAGGCAAAAAGGAATACAAACGTCTCAAAAATGAGATCGACAGGAAGTGCAAAATGGCTAAGCAGGGATGGCTAGAGGACAAATGTAAGGATGTAGAGGCTTATCTTACTAGGGGTAAGATAGATACTGCCTACAGGAAAATTAAAGAGACCTTTGGAGATAAGAGAATCACTTGTATGAACATCAAGAGCTCAGATGGAAACCCAGTTCTAAGCAAAGAAGGGAAAGCAGAAAGGTGGAAGGAGTATATAGAGGGTCTATACAAGGGCGATGTACTTGAGGACAATATTATGGAAATGGAAGAGGATGTAGATGAAGATGAAATGGGAGATACGATACTGCGTGAAGATTTTGACAGAGCACTGAAAGACCTGAGTTGAAACAAGGCCCCCGGAGTAGACAACATTCCATTGGAACTACTGACGGCCTTGGGAGAGCCAGTCCTGACAAAACTCTACCATCTGGTGAGCAAGATGTATGAAACAGGCGAAATACCCTCAGACTTCAAGAAGAATATAATAATTCCAATCCCAAAGAAAGCAGGTGTTGACAGATGTGAGAATTACCGAACAATCAGTTTAATAAGCCACAGCTGCAAAATACTAACACGAATTCTTTACAGACGAATGGAAAAACTAGTAGAAGCCGACCTCGGGGAAGATCAGTTTGGATTCCGTAGAAATACTGGGACACGTGAGGCAATACTGACCTTACGACTTATCTTAGAAGAAAGATTAAGGAAAGGCAAACCTACGTTTCTAGCATTTGTAGACTTAGAGAAAGCTTTTGACAATGTTGACTGGAATACTCTCTTTCAAATTCTAAAGGTGGCAGGGGTAAAATACAGGGAGCGAAAGGCTATTTACAATTTGTACAGAAACCAGATGGCAGTTATAAGAGTTGAGGGACAGGAAAGGGAAGCAGTGGTTGGGAAGGGTGTAAGACAGGGTTGTAGCCTCTCCCCGATGTTATTCAATCTGTATATTGAGCAAGCAGTAAAGGAAAGAAAAGAAAAATTCGGAGTAGGTATTAAAATCCATGGAAAAGAAATAAAAACTTTGAGGTTCGCCGATGACATTGTAATTCTGTCAGAGACAGCAAAGGACTTGGAAGAGCAGTTGAACGGAATGGATGGTGTCTTGAAGGGAGGATATAAGATGAACATCAACAAAAGCAAAACGAGGATAATGGAATGTAGTCGAATTAAGTCGGGTGATGTTGAGGGTATTAGATTAGGAAATGAGACACTTAAAGTAGTAAAGGAGTTTTGCTATTTGGGGAGCAAAATAACTGATGATGGTCGAAGTAGAGAGGATATAAAATGTAGACTGGCAATGGCAAGGAAAGCGTTTCTGAAGAAGAGAAATTTGTTAACATCGAGTATAGATTTAAGTGTTAGGAAGTCTTTTCTGAAAGTATTTGTATGGAGTGTAGCCATGTACGGAAGTGAAACATTGACGATAAATAGTTTGGACAAGAAGAGAATAGAAGCTTTCGAAATGTGGTGCTACAGAAGAATGCTGAAGATTAGATGGGTAGATCACATAACTAATGAGGAGGTACTGAACAGGATTGGGGAGAAGAGGAGTTTGTGGCACAACTTGACCAGAAGAAGGGATCGGTTGGTAGGACATGTTCTGAGGCATCAAGGGATCACCAATTTAGTATTGGAGGGCAGCGTGGAGGGTAAAAATCGTAGGGGGAGACCAAGAGATGCATACACTAAGCAAATTCAGAAGGATGTAGGTTGCAGTAGGTACTGGGAGATGAAGAAGCTTGCACAGGATAGAGTAGCATGGAGAGCTGCATCAAACCAGTCTCAGGACTGAAGACCACAACAACAACATGACAGCGGAATTATTACTAATCACAGACGCTACCCCTAGACCACCGTAAGGGCAACGAGTGGGGAAAATGCACCGACACAAGAGACTCTGACAAAGGGCAGATTGTCACGTACCGCCGAAAGGGAAGGAGCATCCTAGAAAAGGCAACGGACTGCGGCTGGTGGGGGCAATATTATGCTATGGGGCGACATTCACCTGGGCTTCCATGGGACATATGGTACTAGCCGAATGCACCATGGCAGCTGTGGACTACGTGAACATTACTGAGAATAAGCTGCGTCCCTTCAAGCTTAATGTGTTTCCCGACGGGTAACGCATCTTCCAGGTGGGTAGCTAACCGTCTCTGAAGACCAGAACCGTGCTACTGTAGTGGGAAGATCATGATAGGAAGGTCACATTGGTTTGTTAGGCACAAGATTTGAACGATCTGAACCCGATGCGACACAACTGGGACGCTGTAGAGTTCGAGCTTCGCGCTCACAAACCACCGACCCCTAATTTATGGAAATAGCGTGAGCTGTGCGTAGCCAATGTGATGTCACATGTCTTTGGACACTTACCGAGGATTTTTCGAATTAATGCCACCCACAATCGCTGCTGTAATACATTCATAAGATGGAATAGCAAGTTATTAAGCAGATGATCGTAGTGTTCTGGCTTACCAGTTTAATGTTTTTCAACAACAGACATGTGGTATATGCTATTTCAAGGTTAAAAGTTTGCCCGATGATGGAAACAGGTCGGAAATAGTCGGTGCTAAAAATTATTTGTTTGGTAGCTTTCTGGTGGTGAGTACAAAAAGAAAAAGTTCTCTGTTAACTTTCCGCGTCAGACTGGGATAAAATCTCAAGCCCTCAATGACTGTTTCAATCGTTGTAGTCAGGGGCTAAGTGTGACGGTCGTGAATCCGGCGATAACGTCACTGTTGTGCCAAGGTGAAGACACGTGACTGGCGAGATTACGTTACGTAGATGGCATACGCCGAGGTGGCGTGTTATTCGTCAAGCCTGGTTTAAGGCCCAAGACGCTGCTTGAGACGCCAAGCTGGGAGGGGTGCCAGAGACGTCACGATTGTGAGATTTCTATACAGGACGTATCACAATTAGTAGTGTCCGCTTGGGGCGCAAGGAGGGTCCAAGAGCAAGATTTTCAGAAAACTGATACGGGTGAAGGGTAAGCGTCAAAAGAGGGGAGGTGTGGAGGATGAGGGAAGGGGAAGGAAAATGGTAAGTCGGTCGTGTGGAAAAAATGTTTTCGTAGCGACCCTGTCTTCGTCCACAGATTACGTTGGCGCTCGCTGGTCAGAGTCGATTGCAGCACTACCATTTAGATCAGGCGATAAACTTTGATGTCTTCCCCTGTGCTCTTTCTTCACCAAGTGCACACTACCGTGCATCGCTACATGAGTAACGTGTGTGTAGTAAAGTTGTGGTCATACAGCCTAATTTCCACGGCATCTGTACTCACGGAATTCGAATAGTTTCATAACTTAACTCTGCCCGAACAGGCCATGAAGGCACCACGGTACCTACCGGCTGTCATGTCATCCTCAGTCCGCAGGCGTCACTGGATGCGGATATGGAGGGGCATGTGTCGGCACACCGCTCTCCCGGCCGTATGTCAGTTTACGAGGCTGGAGCCGCTACTTGTCAGTCAAGTACTCCTCAGTTTGCCTCACAAGGGCTGAGTGCACCCCGCTTGCCAACAGCGCTCGGCAGACCGAATGGCCATCCAATCGGTGATCTGACGAGCACCGGTGTTACCACTGTGGCGAGGCCGTTGGCCCAGTAATTTTATGTGTGGGCAAAACTGTTCCATTTTCAGACTAATGTTGTGGTTATTTCTCATTCCGTGCTCTGCTACCGCAAATTTTTCAGAATTCCGGTACTTAAGGTGTTGTTTGATGTTCAGTACAGCGATCGGCAGTATTCACTGTAGACTGTCCCATATAACTACTACCACACTAGCAAGGAAATTTGGGATTTCATCCGAAATTGACGGGACAAGTTAACCGAGCACTTTTTATCCATGAAATTCTTCGTGAAAGACTTCGTGACCAAAAATTATGGCTTATAATGGTTAGTTACGTAAGCGAAGTGTGATAATCTGATTTTGTTGGAGCAGACAATTTTAGCCGTGTTGTTCTTTCGTAACTGTTAATTATGTAAATATGAAAGTGCTTCCGACTTCGACTGCTACGAAACAATTGTATGACTTCAGAAGAAAGAGCAGTCGGCCGGAGTGGCCGTGCGGTTCTAGGCGCTACAGTCTGGAGCCGAGCCACCGCTAGGTCGCAGGTTCGAATCCTGCCTCGGGCATGGATGTGTGTGATGTCCTTAGGTTAGTTAGGTTTAATTAGTTCTAAGTTCTAGGCGACTGATAACCTCAGAAGTTAAGTCGCATAGTGCTCAGAGCCATTTGAACCAATAAAGAACAAAAATATTTCACGTTCCGTCGAAATCGCGTCATTAGAGACGGACCACAGGCATGTTAGGAAAGGATTAGGGAGGATACCTGTCGTGCCCTTTCAAAAGAACCATCCAGACATTTGCCTTAAGTGTTTCAGGAACACCGCATAAAATCTAAATGTATGTGGTCTGACTGGGATTTGAACCATCTTCCTCGCGAAAGCGAGTCCAGCGTGCTGATCACTGCGCCAACCTCGCTTGCTACGACTTCAGGCTCCGTCTCGGGCTCCGATAAACATCTCTAGAAGAGACCTGCAAGCGGAGGCAGAGGACGGCTTTACGGCTGAGATCCGGTGACGTCAGCGTGCGTTGGTACCTGGCGGATGCTCTGCTGCCCCTGACCTCATTGGCGAGGCGCGGGGAGGACCTCTCCGCGTGTTACCCAGAGCCAGAGCCAGCGGCCGCTCATTCGGGGCGGCTAGAGCTGTGCGCGGCGCCGTCGTAAAGCGGCTGCGCCGGCAGTAAATAGAATTCGATTAGCGCCGCAGTTGCCCCGGTCGCCTCGCCGCCCGACGCCAGGAGAAGAAGAAAAAACGTGGCCGCCGCCCCCGCCGCCTCCGGAGGAAATGTATAAAAATGTTTACTGCTGTTGCCTCTGCGTCAAGTCGGGGCGGGCGGGTAATTTACGAGCGGGGGTGGAGCGCCGGTTCTCCGTCCACCCTCCCCCCTGGCGCCACCTGGCGATCCATTATCTCCGCCAGCGCGAGTGCCTGCCCGCCTTGCCGTGAGGCTGGCGCCCCTGCGCTAATAAATAGCGTCGCCCCCTGCGCCCGCTCTCTAGCCCACGCTCCGCTACCGTCGTTTGCACGGAAACCAGCCAGAACCGTATCACCTCTCAACTCTGCACGAATATGGGCGGACCGTTACTATTCGCAGTATGTGTAAATGGCCTGGCAGATAACGTCGGAGGCTCCTGAAGCTGTTAGCGCATGACGCTGTTGTACAAACAGGCGCCATAGCGCTAGAAATTTGTACCTAGAAGCAGGCACACCTGCAAAGGATTGACGCTTGGTATAGGAATTTTTACTTGAATCTGCGGGCGTGCGGGCTTTTAAATAATAAATAATGAGTGGCCCTTAACTAAGGACCCACAGGCTCAGAGTTGAAATACACTACTGGCCATTAAAATTGCTACACCAAGTAGAAATGCATATGATAAACGGGTATTCATTCGACAAATATATTATACTTGAACTGACATGTGATTACATTTACACGCAATTTGGGTGCATAGATCCTGAGAAATCAGTACCCGGAACAACCACCTCTGGCGGTAATAACGGCCCTGATACGCCTGGGCACTGAGTCAAACACAGCTTGGATGGCGTCTACAGGTACAGCTGCCCATGTAGCTTCAACACAACACCACAGTTCATCAAGAGTAGTGACTGGAGTATTGTGACGAGCCAGTTGCTCGATCACCATTGACCAGACGTTTTCAGCTGGTGAGAGATCTGGAGAATGTGCTGGCCAGAGCAGCAGTCGAACATTTTCTGTATCCAGAAAGTCCCGTACAGGACCTGCAACATGCGGTCGTGCATTATCCTGCTGAAATGTAGGGTTTCGCAGGGATCGAATGAAGGGTAGAGCCACGGGTTGTAACACATCTGAAATGCAACATCTACTGTTCAAATTGTCGTCAATGCGAACAAGACGTGACCGAGACGTGTAACTAATGGCACCCCATACCATCACGCCGGGTGATACGCCAGTATGGCGATGACGAATACACGCTTCCAATGTGCGTTCACCACGATGTCGCCAAACACAGATGCGACGATCATGATGCTGTAAACAGAACCTGGATTCATTCGAAAAAATGAAGTTTTCCCGTTCGTGCACCCAGTTTCGTCGTTGAGTACACCATCGCAGACTCTCCTATCTGTGATGCAGGGTGAAGGGTAACCGCAGCTATGGTCTCCGAGCTGATAGTCCATGCTGCTGCAAACGTCGTCGAACTGTTCGTGCAAATGGTTGTTGTCTTGCAAACGACCCCATCTGTTGACTCAGGGATCTAGACGTGGTTGCACGATCCATTACAGCCATGCGGATAAGATGCCTGTCATCTCGACTGCTAGTGATACGAGGCCGTTGCGATCCAGCACGGCGTTCCTATTACACTCCTGAACCCACCGATTCCATATTGTGCTGACAGTCATTGGATCTCGACCAACGCGAGCAGCAGTGTCGCGATGCGATAAACCACAATCGCGATAGGCTTCCATCCGACCTTTATCGAAGTCGGAAACGTGATGGTACGCATTTCTCCCCCTTACACGAGACATCACAACAACGTTTCACCAGACAACGCCGGTCAACTGCTGTTTGTGTATGAGAAATCGGTTGGAAACTTTCCTCAGGTCAGCACATTGTAGGTGTCGCCACCGGCGCCAGCATTGTGTGAATGCTCCGAAAAGCTTATCATTTGCATATCACAGCATCTTCTTGCTGTCGGTTAAATTTCGCGTCTGTAGCACGTCATCTTCGTGGTGTGCAAATTTTAATGGCTTCTAGTGTATTTTTAATTTTCTAGTACTTTTCATAGCAGTGGAGACTTATGTAGAGTAAAGGAATCCTTCTGCAGATTATTTTTGTAGCGTTTTATTTGGTGGCAGCTCCCAACACTTGGCACGGTTCATGTGAGCGCTTGTTCCTCACCTACACGAAGTTCTCCGGGTCGGCAGAAGCGGTATGGCGGTAGAAAAGGAGGAATCGTTCAAGTGACTGTCCCCTCGAGAAACTTAGTTCCGTCGATCCCGCGAGCCGAGAGATTAATTGACGGCGCGGCGTGGCTCTGCGAATCCCCTGCCGCCAGACGAGCTGAACGGTTCGGCAGTGGAGCTCCCTCCGCCGCCATCGCCGCCGCCTTCTTATTGGGACAAGTTTCCGGCCAGCTCAGCCGCCGTGGACTGAGTTGGGCAAGTTGCCACCAAGCAACCGGCAGCTTAGGGTCCACCCAATAACACTGTCGTAAGGAGTCCGTCGAAGAGTGTTTTAACCACGAAGAGATGCGAAAGGGAGTAAGGGGCCAAGACAAACATCCAGCAAGCCCCTTCATCGGTTAGGCGCTCGCCGCTCACCTAAACCTTATATATCTAAGCAAATGGAGCGCTATAGCCGTATTCTAAAGAGGTCATTATCCAGACGACTAGTTTCAACGCTACATTTAGGTCGTCTTTAGGTCCTACTACAGTAAAACTTGATCAAAGGGAAACATGTATAATTCGAAAATCTGCCCAAACCGTACAAGTATTTCAGTCCCGTCGCATTCAATACACTTTTATACGCTAATATTTCGTATAAAGCGGAACGTGCTTAACGCGGAAACGGACTGCAAATTTTAAGACTTAAAAAAATAATTCGTTGTATAGTGCATAAAAGAGCTTATACAGCACTACTGTTACAGCATACATTAGTTATTCACGACTCCAAAAGGACGTTACTTTTAACACACAGACTGTACAGCCGTGACAATGCTGTTGAGCAGTGTAAAACCAAGAGAAAGAGTTTCCAGCGCAGTGCGGCGTTGTGGATGTCGGCATCAAACCGCGCCGCTCTGTGCAACAACGAAAAAGTTGTGCGCAGTGTCGGTACACCAAAGCAAGTGGTTCGCTCGTTTGTCGGCTTTTCTCGTTTCCCATCATTACTGATGCGCACCGGAATATTGTTGTGCACTTACGAACAATCTGCTGCAATATGCGCAGAGAAAAGGTGGGTGTTGTTCGGTTAAACAATGGTTTTACCCAGCGAGGTCAAGCATTCCAAATAAATGCACTGGGTGCATTATCTTCTGTCAGTTTTAGTTCAGTAGGAACATTTCAGATACCGGTAACATGATGTCGAACAAAGAGTATGTGTCAGTAACATTTGACGAAAAGATTAAGGCAATCAAGGCGTGTGAGAAAGAAACTCTTTCTGCGCAAAATGACGTGCGTTTGAAATACGGTAAAACACAAATTTCTGCTACCTTAAGAAACAGGGATAAGCTGGATGAAAGGGAACGGACAAATGAAGGGGAAGAAGACGAAAAATAAAGAAATTAACGGGATGGTGTGGGAATGATTCGTAAGCGCGCCAGAAAAAAAACTTGCATTTGTCTGGACCCGTGCTGCAGAGTGAGGTTCTGAAAGTCGCTAAAGAGCTTGGAAACACGGAGTGTGACATCCAGAGGATGGGTTGACAGTTTCATAGCTAATAACCACATCGTGTGACATGAAATGTGTGGGGAAGTTAAGAACGTGTACGGAAGAGTAGCGACACAATGGAAGACAATACTGTTCAACCTAATAGCGAAATAATTAAAATGTGAAACATTCCATGTAGTACAGACGACTACATTCGAAATGACAACTTCCTGTCAGCTCACTCTACTTTTACTTCGACAACAGCAGAAATCCGCAACACAGAAGATGATCAGGAAGAAACAAAGGAAGAAGAAGAGGAGCAAAATAATGTCCTTACAAAATATAACACGCCTGAAGAAGCTATTGCATGCACTAACTATGTTATGCAATTTTGCAGCACATACAAATCCCCCTACGCTGATGGAACCATTGAATAGTGCAAAAAATTGCGTAAACACTGGACAGACAAAATGTGGCAAAAAAAAAGTTAAATGTAAGGCAAATAAACTTGAGAATAATATGTATGTAAGTCTAACAAGAAACGAATTTAAAGTTATAGAAAAACAACAACAACGTCTGACGTCCAGGTTTTTATTCACAGAGCCGGTACGTACACCTTCGAGCAATGCGTTTAAAGCGACCACCTTGCATTTGCCTCAATGGATCGTACTTTCTTGGACCCTATGCAACTTGCCTGCAACTACCACTGCCGAAGCGACATCCACGCGAGCTGTTACGTCTTTTACATCCGTGGGTGGAGTGCTTTAAACTTGTGCCTTTAAGTGTCCCCACAAATAAAAATCTAGTGGATTGAGACCCGGGGAAAGTGGAGGCCAGAACACTGGACCTCCGCGACTAATCCATTTCCCTGCAAACGCTTCATATAAATAAATGCCAAAGTGAAGCAGCTCACCATCATGCTGAAACAGTTGCCGTCACCGAGCACCAAGACAGAGTATCGCAAAGAAACATAGAGTACAGGGGTGCATTCAACTTGTCCGGAAATACATAAAGCCCTCCCAAGATTCCATCCCACATGTTTATGCCAAAGCGTGCCTGAAAGCTAAGTTCACGACTGACGTGTGAGTTGTCTTCCGACTAACAATGGCTGCTGTGGATGCTGCAAATTCGTTCGCGAGTAAATCTAGATTCGTCAGTCCATATCACGTGATTTATAAAATGTTCGTTATCTTCCACTTCGTGCAAAATCCATTTACAAAACTGCACTCATCGAATGCGATTTCCTGTCCGCTGGTGTTGAGATAACGTGTAATGGTATGGAGGTGGGTTTTCATCGTGCGACACTTCAGCAACCAGTCTTTGAGATATGTCGAACTGCCTTGCAATATCACGGGTATTTCGCCGAGATGACTGGTGAACGGTTTCTGTCTGTGGAGTGCGTTTCGTCCTTTGACGATCTCTGTCCATTACTTGTGGACAAAGATAACCTGATCTTAAAAGTGTTGCTCAGGCAACGAAAAACATTGTCATCGGGATGGCGCCTTTGAGGGTACCATGCAGCACATGTAAGAGCACCAGCAGCAGCAGTAACAGCAGCAGCATAAGTTTTGTATTCCACCGAGGAGAACCTCTATGCGAACTTGACAGGACCAGTTATGGATGTCCACTGCGTAGTTAGTGGACACATGCATACAGTTGAATGGAGCCCATTGCAACGTGATAGGCTATTGTCATGTGAGAAAAAGATGACGACGGGAACTTGGGAACGGACGTAAAAAAATAAATAAATAAATAAACTGACAAAGAGTCGAACCAGAGCTCCATGGTGAAGGACTTTGACGTCCCAGCAAACTACTTAGTGAGCTACGATAGCTGGTACGGTAGTACGGTAGTGCAACGTGATACATGTTCCACTGCACATTCTAATGCACTGGACGATGTGAGTGTTGCCAGCCCCTAGTTTTCATACATGCGTTTTCAAAGTAATTTTCTAAGATAAACTTTTGTCTGGAATCTGGATGAGGCATCTCATGCAGACCTCGAAGTGCGGCATTTTTTCTTCATACTCACTCACACACACACACACACACACACACACACACATATATATATATATATATATATATATATATATATATATATATATATATATATATATATATATATATATATATAGTTTTGCACCACCTCGGTTCCGAGAGTTCTGGAACCTGTACAGGAAATTGGAATAGAGATCAACATAAACATCATTTCCGCTCTTTTTATTGCTCATGAAAACCATACATTGCATGTTGTACCACCATACAACGAGATCTTCAGAGGTGGTGGTCCAGATTGCTGTACACAACGCTACCTCTAATACCCAGCAGCACGTCCTCTTGCAGTGATGCATTCCTGTATTCGTCGTGGCATACTATCCACAAGTTCATCAAGGCACTGTTGGTCCAGATTGTCCCACTCCTCAACGGCGATTCGGTATACATTCCTCAGAGTGGTTGGTGGGTCACGTCGTCCATAAACAGCCCTTCTCAGTCTATTCCAGTAATGTTCGACAGGTTTCACGTCTAGATAACATGCTGGCCACTCTAGTCGAGCGATATCGTTATCCTGAAGAAAGTCTTTCACAAGATATGCGCGATGGGGACGCGAATTGTCGTCCATGAAGATGAATGCCTCGCCAATATGCTGCCGATATGGTTGCACTATCGGTCGGGGGATGGCATTCACGTATCGTACAGCCGTTACGGCACCTTCCATGACCACCAGCGGCGTACGTCGGCCCCAGATAATGCCATCCCAAAACATCAGAAAACCTCCACCATGCTGCACTCGCTGCGTTAAGCCTGACCGGGTTACCTCCAAACACGTCTCCGACGATTGTCTGGTTAAGGCATATGTGACACTCATCGGTCAAGAGAACGTGATGCCAATCCTGAGTGGTCCATTCGGCATGTTTTTGGGCCCATCTTTACCACGCTGCATGGTGTCGTGGTTGCAAAAATGGACCTCGCCATGGACGTCGGGAGTGAAGTTGCGCATAATTAAGCCTATTGTGCACAGTTTGAGTCGTAACACGACGTCCTGTAGCTGCACAAAAAGCATTATTCAACATGGTGGCGTTGTTGTCACGGTTCCTCCAGCCATAATCCGTAGGTAGCGGTGATCCACTGCAGCAGTAGACCCTGGGCTGCCTGAGGGAGGCATGTCATCGACAGTTCCTGTCTATCTGTATCTCATCCATGTCCGAACAACATCGCTTTTGTTCATTCCGAGACGCCTGGACACTTCCTTTGTTGAGAGGCCATCCTGGCAGAAAGTAACAATGCGGACGCGATCGAACCGCGCTATTGACGGTCTGGGCATGATCGAACTACAGACAACACGAGCCGTGTACCTCCTTCCTGGTGGAATGACTGGAACTGATCGGCTGTCGGACCCCCTCCGTCTAATGGACGCTGCTTATGCATGGTTGTTTACATCTTTGGGCGGATTTAGTGACATCTATGATCTCTGAACAGTCAAAGGGACTGTGTCTGTGAATTTGTACCTCCCTCCAGTACGGATTTAGTGATGGAACGTTACGGGAGCAATACATTTTACGTAGTGATCCTTTTCGGCAGTTCTCAAGTTCACACATTGCTAGTGGCTGCTGTGTGACGAAGTGCAGCGACGCTGTAGCAGTGTAGGGCAGCCGCCATCTGTTGTGGTATGTGGGAGGAAGTGGCTGCCCGTTCGCGGCGGCTGTGTGTCTCCCGTTTTAGAGGAGCTGCCGGCTGGTGGTGACAGCACAGGATGCGGGCAGTCCCTCTCGCCGGAAGGAAAGGCGTTTCCCTGACTGGTCACCTCACGGCGGCGAACACGCAGACAGTCCCTGAGCGAAAGCTGCACCCACCGAGGGCAATGCTTAAGCCATTAGCGCACTGCACGCTTGTTGGTCAGCAGCAGGTTTGAAATCCCCGAGCGAATATTCTCTTCTTTCAACAGTTATAACAAATAATGGAAAAATCACTATTTCACTTTCTCCATCCACTAAATACCAGGTGTAGATGCATGAAACCGGAATCTGATTGCAATAATTACAAGTCTGTTGTTTCAAACTGAGAAACAATATTTTATTCAAAATAATCTCCATAGGTATTTATACATTTCTCCCACCTCTTCGGCAAGCTATGAATGCCACGCAAAAAAGTTATTATTTTGTAGCGAACCAGTCACCGAGCCATTTTCCTACATTTTTATAAGAATTGAAGTATTGTTCAGCGAGAGCGTGCCCAAGTGATGCAAACACATGATTATCGGACGGAGCCAAGTCTGGAGAATAAGCCGCATGCTCTAGTATTTCCCAACTGAACGCCTCGATCATTTCACAGTCCCGTTTTGCTGTGTGTGATGGGGCATTATCATGGTGCAATATGACATTCTGTTGCCTTTCTCCATATTACGGTCGTTTTTCACGTAATGCTCGATTGAAATCGATCATTTGCTGTTGGAGCGATCGATGTTAACGGTTTCACCCGGTTTCGGCAGTTTATAATAGATGTCCATCTGATCCCACCGAACACAGAGCACTGTCTTCTTTCCAAAGCGATTTGGTTTTGCAGTGGATGTCGATGGTTTGCGTGGATTCACTCGACATTTACTACTCTTAGGGTTCTCAAAATATATCCATTTTTCACCAGCTGTCACTATTCGATGGAGAAACGACTTTCTTTTGTATCTGGCGAGCAGAATTTCACAAGTGATCTATCGATTTGCTTGCTGTCTTTCATTCAGTTCATGAGGAACCCATTTTCTCACTTTCTGCACATTTCCCATAGCTTTCAACACAAGAGAAACGGCTTTCTGCGTCACAACTGTTCCGTGATTTCCTGTTGAGTTTGAATATCTTCTTCATCCAATAAGGCCTGCAATTCGTTGTCTTCGAAATTTTTCGGTGGTTACCCGCGCTCGTCGTTTCTTACGTAAAAATCAAGACTTTTGAATTTTTTGAACCGCTCGAAACACTGTGTTTCCCCAAGAGCATGTTTGCCGTAAGCTTCGACAAGCATTCGATGCGATTCTGCAGCAGTTTTCTTCAAATTATAGCAGAAAACCAGTGCTGTCCGAAAATCATCGTTCGTAGGCAGAAAACTCGGCATGTTTATGGGTTTGAAATAGATACCGTTGTATGGAACTTGGCTTACTGTGTGTTGACATTCGTCGTCAGCCGTTACAAAAACCAAATGGTGCTGCAGATGCGGTCTCACGGGTCCTACACTGTCAGCTAGTACCGTCCATAGGGAAATTCCGGTTTCATATTTCTACACGTGACAGAACCAAGGTAATGTCGGAGAATGTAAATTAAATTACAGTAATGTGTTTGCTGTGTTTGCGTTTCCGATATGTAAGAGTGTCACTATACTAGACTATACTAGCGAATAGTGCAAGATAAAAGGCACAGGAAAATTTACACTAAAACTGACGAATTGAGCAAGGAATCAACTTAAGAAATGTAGTATTGGTAGCAATATTAATGGAAGGAAAGTTTATGGGAGTAGAAGGGTTTTGATTAGAAACAGACAGATATTTGAGTACGTGTTACCCTTCAGGTACTTTATATTAAGTTGAATTTATACGGTAGGTTTTTCTGCCACTTTTGGTTGTGCAAAGTAATTAAAATGTGCGGAGAAGGAAACTGAGACCAAAGCACTCGTATCTGTCTGTTAGCGAGTGTGGTTGCACACGCCTTACCTTTCGTGGGTGAAAATGATTCGCATGTGTCACGCAAGTACCACAAAATTCACAAGAACATCACGCGATTATGTGTAGTACATTTTTAAATTCCGCATAAATACTGTGACACTGCAGGAGCCTTTCTCGAAATGTGCCGGTTAATATCGTACAATTTTCATCGTTTAAACAATATGCTATCACCCTCTAACACATGTACTCGAATATATACAGGGCGCTTCAGATAAGTTGGTTTTCGCAGTAACTTACAAAATAATAAATGAAAGTAATATCTATCGAGATAAGTGGCCGGCCGGTGTGGCCGAGCGGTTCTAGGCGCTACAGTCTGGAACCGCGAGACCACTACGGTCGCAGGTTCGAATCCTGCCTCGGGCATGGATGTGTGTGATGTCCTTAGGTTAGTTAGGTTTAAGTAGTTCTAAGTTCTAGGGGACTGATGACCTCAGATGTTAAGTCCCATAGTGTTCAGAGCCATTTGAACCATTTTATCGAGATAAGTAAACATAAGAAACGCTGCACAGAAGTCATTATGATCAATGGCACTCTTTTTCTGAGTTTATAATTAATCTTGAATAGTAGTTGCAAGTAATTTTAAATTATTTGTATCTTGTAGATAATAACAGATCTGTCTTTTGGCACTGAAATTTGTTTTGTTTGGCACTGAAAGTTGTTTTGTTCTGCCCACATGATAAACATAATTACAGTAGTAACTGATAATAGTGGCTGCAAGTATGAACTTAATGACGCTCAAGGGTTTAGTCGTATATGTAGTTTCATTTCTTTCATTATATGAACTCTAATTTGTACGTTAGTAAAATTTGCATTTTATTTCGTTTTCCGAACACCTGCTATCAGTTGAAGTCACAGATACTTGCTGTATATACAGACGAGTCCCGTGTTAAACTTTTATTGTAGTTCCCTATTGTCGCATTTCCTATTAAGGATTTCACTTCGTTAAACATCTCCTCCATTCATATTCGTATCTTCATCGCAATCCATTAGCATAATTCGTTCCTTATTTTTCAAACAACAGTGCTTGCTACTTGTATGTCTTCTATTTGACTGATGAAGTCATCCATTTTTGAGATATGCGACCATACAGATTTGGCATGTAGTAATTCCTTGGAAACCCTTTGTACTTGTAAGTAGGCTGTTTAGGTTTTTATGTTGGTGACGCCACGTAGCGCTCTGTATGAAAATTGCTGACTGCGCTAAAGTGCAGTCTGTGGCTGGTTGGACTCGTTGGAATATTCGCTAGTGTAGCGTTGGGCAGTTGGATGTGAGCAGCGCGCAGCGTTTGGCAGTTGGAGGTGAGCCGCAAGCAGTGGTGGATGTGGAGAGAGAGATGCCGGAGTTTTGCGAGGTTACTATGAACGGACGATCTGGACGTGTGTCCGTCAGAAAAAGGAAATTTGTAAAACTGGATGTCGCGAACTGATATATAGCGCTCGCTGTATTGCAATAGTTCGAGTAACAAAGATTTTTGCGAGGTAAGTGATTCATGAAAGGTATAAGTTATTGTTAGTCAGGGCTATTCTTTTGTAGGGATTATTGAGTCAGATTGCATTGCGCTGAAATACTGCGTGTCATTTGAGTGACGATCAGAAAAGAGAAAACTGTCTGAGTACGTTGAGTTTTACTCAGCTGTTTCTGTATCAAATAACGTAAGAGTTTTTCCAGCGCTGTCATTATTAATTTTCAATGGGAAGTTTCATACTGAAAAAAAAGAAAAAAAGCTTTTTCATGTAAAAAAAAATAGTGGAACTGTACCTCTGGAGTAACATTCCACCCCTTCCTTCTTTGTCCCTCCGTCCCTTCATGTCGTGCTTCCCTCTAGTTCCTCGGGCTTCTATCCCCCCCCCTCCCCCATCAGCCTCCCTTGCTTATTTTTCTACTCTCCTCCCATGTCGCTCCCTCCCCCACCCCTTCACTAACTAATTCAACAACCGTCTCTTCCGCCCCCTTTCCTGCCTTTTCTACATCTACATCTTCATCTACGTAGATATCTGCAAGCCACCGTATATGTTCCATGTCACGTTTCACTCATAACATATTTTACGTTGGATTTTTTCATTGACGATATGACACTTATTTTAAAAAAAACAGGTGTAATGTGGTGAAGAATACGTTCGATCTTTTGTATATTATAAACTTTACGTCCTGGTAGATTTGGATATTTGTGATCAACGCTATCTGGCACCAAGTTGAAGTAATACCGTCCTCGAATCTGCCGCCTTCCATCTAGCATGAGACGTCTCAAAATAACATCTTTTGCAAATACGCCTAACGGTAATCGTACATGAAAGTATGCATTTTTCTTGCATTGCTTATTTGTATGAGTTTTCTTAAGCATATTGTAAGTAGCTGTACTCAGTGTGTACTTTCGTTCCTGATGTTACGTTGGTCTTTTAATATTTATATATAAGCTTTTCTAATTTTTCTTTTGTGTAAATGTTGCTACAGTTATAATGATTACTCGAAAAGCATCTTAAATAAAGTATTTAGCGATCAAGAGGTTTCCAACTAATTACTACATTCCAGCTTGTACATATCAGCTATTATTCAATTCTGAGTTGGTAGTTACGGGACCAAATTTTCGTAAACTTTTCTTCAGTTAATCTAGCTATGATTACTCCATTTCGTTGTGTTATTCCGTACTCAGTTCGCTACTTTTATTTTCAAGTTTCGTTTGCCTCATTGTCTTGCACTACTCGTTGGTGTAGAAAGGCTTTTAAATTCCTGACCTTTTTTATATAAATCAATTATCGTTATTTTTCTAAATTTATTCCTGATAACACTGAATTAAAAATTGGCCAAGGAATATTATTACGATGTGGGAGAAGTCCACCCGTAGATGATAAGTAACAGTCGACGGCGCGACATCTTTCGCTCTTGGACGCCAAACGTTTGTGAGTGATACTTGGAGTATTCTAGTTTATTGCCGTATTCCGTTTCGTATTATCCAGTCATCAGTAAAAGTCACCCGCGTTTGCAGTTTGTATAGATCACCTGTTTTTCAGCCTTCTTGTGCATTTTTCAGTTTGTTCGGTTCCTTATTAAATTCTTCCACTTCTGTAAACTTTCTTTCGATTAATCACTCAATTTCTTCGGCTTATTTTTTACTCAATTTGCCAATTTTATTCAAATTTTATCCTTTCTTCTTTTTCTTGCACGGTTCGCTAGTGTAAGAAGACTTCTAATTATATATAGAAAATTTCTTTTGAGAAAGGATCCTCCCTTTCTTCCATCTTTACTCGCGATAACACTGGACTGAGAACAGTCCAAAGAGTATTACTGAAGTGTGCAAGGCAAGAGAGCGCACGCAGAAGGTAAGCTGCAATCCACGACGCGCCACGCCACCTTTCGTTCCCTCGCGCCAGCCAGACTTTTATGAGCGCTACACAAAGCGTTGACACGCACCGTGTCTTCTGCTGCACTGACTTTTATGCCCCGCTTGTTCTTCTCGGCGTGACGTAAAGCCGAGCTCGGACGACAGCCGTTGCGAGAGCTCTTCGCAACACGCCCTCGAACGCTAGCAGATAGAATTCGATAACAGCGGCGAGGTTTACTGCTTTGAATCCGGGAGCGCTCGGCGACTGGAAATATATAAACTTTTTAACGGTACTGTTTTATATTTCGTACGTTAGGCTGCTGCGCTTTGATGTTAACCATACGTGGGGTATCTGCTTCCTTCTTTTTTTTCCTCCTCGCCAGTACGTGCTCTTGGAAATCGTTGCATGAGGCCCCGCAGCAGTGCATCAGCAGATACACGACTTCCCACTCAGACCGCGATGTTTGTTCGAAAGCGAGCTACGGTATCTGCTTTTCAGCTCACGGACAGGCTTTTGACCTGCACTGTGAAAATTTTTTATTATTTGTGAGCGTGCACTGTGTATTATTTGGCGGTTTGTACGTTGCGCAGCATAATACACAATTTATTTTTAAAAGCACTTTGCAGAGCGAACTACACTGGGTAAAACAGTAAAGCTGAAACGAACACAGCAATTTTAATTTGTCCGTTGTTGAGGCTTGCATTGTAAAGGACGTTTTGGTGCAACAAAAATACTCCTTCAGTTGGATTTATATTTCATTTCTTAGGCACAGTACATATAGAAGTCTTGTAGTTTCATCTTGAAGGAGGGGGCAGTCTGTAAAAAAGAGGACGGCCCTAATATGGAATCTTGTGGGATACCAAACCAAATTACGAATATTTCCCGAACAGGTGATCATTAGCATCTTAATTCTTTGATGTTGAAACTTTCTGTTACAGAGAAATGAATCGAACATTTCTGCAGCATTATCTGTGATTTCATAGCACTCTCATTTTCGTAGAAGAAAGCTGTGATTCACATAGTCTAATATGGAATGTTGTGGGATGCCAAGACAGATTACGAGTATTTCTCAAACAGACGATCATTGGCATCTTAATTTTTTTGATGTTGAAGCTTTCTGTTACAGAGAAGCGAATCGAGCATTTCCGCAGCATTATCGGTGATTTCAAAGCACTCTCGTTTTCGTAGAGAGGGGCTGTGTTTCGAATGGTCTGATGATGTGCTGGAGTCGCGGTGCATGCCAGTAGCTTGCACTTCCTTGCTTCTTTTCGAAATGAGTCGACCATTTCCGCAGCGTTATCTATGATTTCATGGCGCTCTCATTTTCGTGGAGATGGGCTGTGATTCGCATGGTCTTGGGGGTGGGGATCCCGGTGCATGCAGGTAGCTTGCTGTTCATCATTGGCATCTTAATTTTTTTGATGTTGAAGCTTTCTGTTACAGAGAAGCGAATCGAGCATTTCCGCAGCATTATCGGTGATTTCAAAGCACTCTCGTTTTCGTAGAGAGGGGCTGTGTTTCGAATGGTCTGATGATGTGCTGGAGTCGCGGTGCATGCCAGTAGCTTGCACTTCCTTGCTTCTTTTCGAAATGAGTCGACCATTTCCGCAGCGTTATCTATGATTTCATGGCGCTCTCATTTTCGTGGAGATGGGCTGTGATTCGCATGGTCTTGGGGGTGGGGATCCCGGTGCATGCAGGTAGCTTGCTGTTCCTTGCTTTTATATTGTTTTGATGCTGTATACTATGCTGGTTATAGTCTCACTTCATAACCTGAATTATCGCTTTCGCCTGCGAGAACGCAGCATTGTAAGTAATATCGTAGGCTTGTTAGCGTCCCTTAATTTTTAATAAACTTGTGTATTCCGTGACTTTACTAAAGGTTTTTTTCTCTGATACTAGGCTTGACTACAGAAGGTCGTGTTTTAAAAAGGAGGTGTACTTCTGTTGTTAAAAAGGAAACGACAGACGCCATTTCTGCGAGGTATAAGAAAATATTAATTTTTGTCAGTATACGCTCTCGTAAGAGGACGAATCTCGTAATAGTTTAGCACTGTGAAGAACGTTTTATGAAATAATAATTGTTATCTTAAAAGGCAAAATTTTTCTCATTTTTGAAATAAATATTACCTTCCAATCCATATGTGGCATACAGCAAAAAAATGGTTCAAATGGCTCTGAGCACTATGGGACTTAACTTCTGAGGTCATCAGTCCCCTAGAACTTAGAACTACTTAAACCTAACTAGCCTAAGGACACCACACACATCCATGCCCGAGGCAGGATTCGAACCTGCGACGTAGCGGTCGTGCGGTTCCAGACCTGTGAAGCTGTGAATGGGAAGGCGTTATGCAGATTTTGGTGCCTCTCGCGTCCATCTAGAAAAGATAACCTGAAGTTGCCCAAATAAGGCGAAACGCGTCGTTGCAAAATAAAAAAAAAACTAAAATTGCAACAAAGACTGTTTTTAACTAATACTAATATTATGCTTATCTTTCCTCTCCTAGTAATTACGATACGATGTGCAAGCAAGCAGAAGGCTTAGGAATTTGAATGCTGTGTGATCCCTGCATAATATCATGGTCTTTTGGAAAGAACATATTCTCTTTTGTGAAAAGCGAAAATTTGTGGAACTTGCCCTACCGTCACAGACTATCATAGTTGTTCAGAATCGTAGCCGTCTGACTTGCTCTTCAATAGTCCGCAGCTCGTGGTCGTGCGATAGCGTTCTCGCTTCCGGCGCCCGGGTTCCCGAGTTCGATTCTCGAGGGGATCAGGGATTTTGTCTGCCTCGTGATGACTGGGTGTTGTGTGATGTCCTTAGGTTAGTTAGATTTAAGTAGTTCTAAGTTCTAGGGGACTGATGACCATAGATGTTAAGTCCCATAGTGCTCAGAGCCAGTAGAACCATTTTGCTCTTCAATAACAGCGTCAAGAATTTTTCAGAGCTACATTACGACGCAGATCTTGAAAATCTGTCTATTACGCTGGCTGCTAAGAAGAACTTCAACCTTGAGTGCGCTCGATTGCAACCGGGAGACGCCACGCATTACACAAAAAAAATAATAACGTACTCCTTTCCAACCAAGAAGACAGTAATCAAGATCCGCAGCACTAAATATATTATTTTCAATGAAAAAGACAGATTTATTTAAATCACGTAATACTAGGAAGGAAAGAGGACCTGGTAAGAGTAGGGAACAGTAGTAATAATTAATTTTGCAGCGGAAAATTTCGAGGCTGCTTGTCTCTTTGTTCTTTCACTCTTATCAGGAATACTTAATAATTTTTCCAGTGGCCAACGGAGGGTCATTAGAATGTCTTGCAAAATACTGAAATATGCTGTCAGAAGTGAAATAATACAACATATCTTCTAGTGAAGTGATGTAACAATTCTCCAGAATTTTTTACATCGAATACTTCATATTCGCATGTGAACCATTGTGTCATCTGATTGTTGTTCACGTGAAACATTACACGCACATAGGAAACGGCAGCTAGCTGCGTGACTCAAGCCATACTACTTCCATGCTATACTGAAGGAATGGTCCACAACCTAATTTGTATCCTGTTGGAAAACATTGTTGTGGAGACATGTAAATGACAGGACACAGAAAAAAAAAGTTACGATTTCTGCTTCCCTCATTCGTTATCGATACTGTTTCTGTGAATCAGTTTCCGTCCATGAATGTTGTTCTGAGAACTGACAGGATCTGTCACTTTAGTAAATAGCCTTGCCTACAGCGAACCCACTTCCGTTTTCCTATGACGCCGTACTTCAGCCGGAATGAGACACTAGGAAGGTCTGTGTGCCACATCTGATACACTACGATTGTACTTTCTCCTGATTACGTATTACATGTTGCATATCCCTCCTTTTCAGTTCTGGTGAGTTGCAAAGCTGTGTTAGTAACGTTGTCTCGTTGGAAATGGAAACGACACGTAACTACCATCAGACGTGAGTTTTCGACAGTGGCGCTGCTGGTGGCAACATTGCGTGCTATCTCTGACGTCATGTATTATGACAGCAGGGCAAAGATAAATCTACTGTCTTTCCCAGAGAAGACGTTGTTGTTGTTGTTGTTGTGGTCTTCAGTCCTGAGACTGGTTTGATGCAGCTCTCCATGCTACTCTATCATGTACAAGCTTCTTCATCTCCCAGTACCTACTGCAACCTACCTCCTTCTGAATCTGCTTAGTGTATTCGTCTCTTGGTCTCCCTCAACGATTTTTACCCTCCACGCTGCCCTCCAATGCTAAATTTGTGATCCCTTGATGCCTCAAAACATGTTCTACCAACCGATCCCTTCTTCTAGTCACGTTGTGTCACAAACTTCTCTTCTCCCCAATCCTATTCAATACTTCCTCATTAGTTACGTGATCTACCCACCTTATCTTCAGCATTCTTCTGTAGCACCACATTTCGAAAGCTTCTATTCTCTTCCTGTCCAAACTAGTTATCGTCCATGTTTCACTTCCATACATGGCTACACTCCATACAAATACTTTCAGAAACGACTTCCTGACACTTAAATCTATACTCGATGTTAACAAATTTCTCTTCTTCAGAAACGATTTCCTTGCCATTGCCAGTCTACATTTTATATCCTCTCTACTTCGACCATCATCCGTTATTTTACTCCCTAAATAGCAAAACTCCTTTACTACTTTAAGTGTCTCATTTCCTAATCTAATTCCCTCAGCATCACCCCCTATTTAATTTGACTACATTCCATTATCCTCGTTTTGCTTTTGTTGATGTTCATCTTATATCCTCCTTTCAAGACACTGTCCATTCCGTTCAACTGCTCTTCCAAGTCCTTTGCTGTCTCTGACAGAATTACAATGTCATCGGCGAACCTCAAAGTTTTTACTTCTTCTCCACGAATTTTAATACCTACTCCAAATTTTTCTTTTGTTTCCTTTACTGCTTGCTCAATATACAGATTGAATAACATCGGGAAGAGGCTACAACCCTGTCTCACTCCTTTCCCAACCACTGCTTCCCTTTCATGCCCCTCGACTCTTATAACTGCCATCTGGTTTCTGTACAAATTGTAAATAGCCTTTCGCTCCCTGTATTTTACCCCTGCCACCTTCAGAATTTGAAAGAGAGTATTCCAGTTAACATTGTCAAAAGCTTACTCTAAGTCTACAAATGCTAGAAACGTAGGTTTTCCTTTTCTTAATCTTTCTTCTAAGATAAGTCGTAAAGTTAGTATTGCCTCACGTGTTCCAACATTTCTACGGAATCCAAACTGATCTTCCCCGAGGTCGGCTTCTACCAGTTTTTCCATTCGTCTGTAAAGAATTCGCGTTAGTATTTTGCAGCTGTGACTTATTAAACTGATAGTTCGGTAATTTTCACATCTGTCAACACCTGCTTTCTTTGGGATTGGAATTATTATTTTCTTCTTGAAGTCTGAGGGTATTTCGCCTGTCTCATACATCTTGCTCACCAGATGGTAGAGTTTTGTCATGACTGGCTCTCCCAAGGCCATCAGTAGTTCTAATGGAATGTTGTCTACTCCCGGGGCCTTGTTTCGACTCAGGTCTTTCAGTGCTCTGTCAAACTCTTCACGCAGTATCTTATCTCCCATTTCGACTTCATCTACATCCTCTTCCATTTCCATAATATTGTCCTCAAGTACATCGCCCTTGTATAAACCCTCTATATACTCCTTCCACCTTTATGCCTTCCCTACTTTGCTTAGAACTGGGTTTCCATCTGAGCTCTTGATATTCATACAAGTGGTTCCCTTCTCTCCAAAGGTCTCTTTAATTTTCCTGTAGGCAGTATCTATCTTACCCCTAGTGAGACAGGCGTCTACATCCTTACATTTGTCCTCTAGCCATCCATGCTTAGCCATTTTGCACTTCCTGTCGATCTCATTTTTGAGACGTTTGTATTCCTTTTTGCCTGCTTCATTTACTGCATTTTTATATTTTCTCCTTTCATCAATTAAATTCAATATTTCTTCTGTTACCCAAGGATTTCTATTAGCCCTCGTCTTTTTACCTACTTGATCGTCTGCTGCCTTCACTACTTCATCCCTCAGAACTACCCATTCTTCTTCTACTGTATTTCTTTCCCGCATTCCTGTCAATTGTTCCCTTATGCTCTCCCTGAAACTCTCTACAACTTCTGGTTCTTTCAGTTTATCCAGGTCCCATCTCCTTAAATTCCTACCTTTTTGCTGTTTCTTCAGTTTCAATCTGCAGTTCATAACCAATAGATTGTGGTCAGAATCCACATCTGCCCCTGGAAATGTCTTACAATTTAAAACCTGGTTCCTAAATCTTTGTCTTACCATTATATAATCTATCTGATACCTTTTAGTATCTCCAGGATTCTTCCATGCATACAACCTTCTTTTATGATTCTTGAACCAAGTGTTAGCTATGATTAAGTTATGCTCTGTGCAAAATTCTACAAGGCGGCTTCCTCTTTCATTTCTTCCCCCCAATCCATATTCACCTACTATGTTTCCTTCTCTCCCTTTTCCTACTGACGAATTCCAGTCACCCATGACTATTAAATTTTCATCTCCCTTCACTACCTGAATAATTTCTTTTATCTCGTCATACATTTCATCTATTTCTTCATCATCTGCAGAGCTAGTTGGCATATAAACTTGTACTACTGTAGTAGGCATGGGCTTTGTGTCTATCTTGGCCACAATAATGCGTTCACTATGCTGTTTGTAGTAGCTAACCCGCACTCCTATTTTTTTTATTCATTATTAAACCTACTCCTGCATTACCCCTATTTGATTTTGTATTTATAACCCTGTAATCACCTGACCAAAAGTCTTGTTCCTCCTGCCACCGAACTTCACTAATTCCCACTATATCTAACTTTAACCTATCCATTTCCCTTTTTAAATTTTCTAACCTACCTGCCCGATTAAGGGATCTGACATTCCACGCTCCGATCCGTAGAATGCCAGTTTTCTTTCTTCTGATAACGACGTCCTCTTGAGTAGTCCCCGCCCGGAGATCCGAATGGGGGACTATTTTACCTCCGGAATATTTTACCCAAGAGGACGCCATCATCATTTAATCATACAGTAAAGCTGCATGTCCTCGGGAAAACTTACGGCTGTAGTTTCCCCTTGCTTTCAGCCGTTCGCAGTACCAGGACATCAAGGCCGTTTTGGTTAATGTTACAAGGCCAGATCAGTCAATCATCCAGACTGTTGCCCCTGCAACTACTGAAAAGGCTGCTGCCCCTCTTCAGGAACCACATGTTTGTCTGGCCTCTCAACAGATACCCCTCCGTTGTGGTTGCACCTACGGTACGGCCATCTGTATCGCTGAGGCACGCAAGCCTCCCCACCAACGGCAAGGTCCATGGTTCATGGGGGGGGGGGGGGAGGGAGAAGACGTTAATGGTTGTGGTACTCTGTATTTGCCGGCCGGAGTGGCCGAGCGGTTCTAGGTGCTACAGTCTGGAGCTGCGCGACCGCTACGGACGCAGGTTCGAATCCTGCCTCGGGCATGGATGTGTGTGATGCCCTTAGGTTAGTTAGGTTTAAGTAGTTCTAAGTTCTAGGGGACTGATGACCTCAGAAGTTAAGTCCCATCGTGCTCAGAGCCATTTGAACCATTTTTTTTTTACTCTGTATTTATTGTATTGATACATTTTGCGTAGTGACGTGGTTAAGTATCGACTTGATCTGCAGAATAGTTTTATTTCTACTGTTGTTTAAAATTGCCGTTTGGTGTGCGTGCGTGTGTGCGAGCGTGTGCTTCTGTGTGTATATGTATGTGTGTGTGTGTGTGTGTGTGTGTGTGTGTGTATGAATATTGTACACTTTAGACAGTTCATAGCAACTAGAAATCAATACGGTGTCGCTGAAGATGGATAAAAAGTCTGCTGCTTTATTTTGGACTGTTAAGAAATTACTGCTTGAATTTAAAGGTGGGCATACATTTATAAAAGATAAAACATGAAACCCCAAATCTTCAACCACTGTTGATATTGGACAGTAGACCACTACACGTCTACACTATAGCATACACCAGTTATCTCAAAATAAGGAGTATAACACAGTTCAAACGCATCAGTTATGAGAAAGCGTCGTACAAGATTGGCGCCGCACTTGGAGGTTGCTGACTATAATCAGATGCGAAACTGAGTATCTGATTAATATCTGGACCGTTGTAAAGAGATTCCATCTGTTCTTAGCTCCAGTTTCATAACGTGTATGAGATTTGATTTCAGCACTTCACGTCAAAGCGTAACAGTAAAGCTCTTGGCCCCGCAACAGAGAGGCCATGTTGATTTTATCTGCCGAAAAGTGTGTCGCCCTTGTTTTCCGGGGTGCATTCTTAATGATTACCAGGCGGATGGATGTGTGTGGCTGTTGTTCTTAGCATAAGTTAGTTTAAGTAGTGTGTAACTCTAGCGACCGATGACCTCAGCACTTTGTGGGCGATTGCTAACAGTTCTTGTAGCTATTTTAGGAAGTGTATAGCATCCAACGAATAACTCGTAATCAAGAGAATGTTCACTGGTGGTGCGATAGATGTGAAGGGACATTTGCTTGTCACGTAGGAGGGTGAAATAACTCGTAACTAACATATGATTTTATATCATGAAGATGGTTGCTGACATAAGACAATTGTAGTAAAGTGATGCAAAGTTGTATGGAATGAACGACTGGGAGACCGCGAAGGGCAGGTTCAGCCGCTTAATTGGAAAAGTTTTCCCTATCCTTCGCGCCCTGGGGCACCTATCCTCCTTGAAATACAGGGTGTTTATAAATGAACATCGGGGTTTTAACGCTTTATAATATTTATTGCATTAAACTTACAGTATAAATGATATGTCAAATGAAAGAGCAACTCAAACAGTTGTGTTTGGCACCAGCAATATGCTGCGCCACCTCACTGGCATAGCGAAGTACGCGATTGGTTGAACTTCATTGTACCCAAGCGCTGGATAGGCCGCAAGGGGCCCAATGACAGGGCTTGCTTTGCGTGGCCTCCACGTTCACCCGACCTAACGCCATGCGATTTTTTCCTTTGGCGCTTCATCAAGGATCGTGTGTAATTGCCTCCGCTACCAGCAGACCTCCCTGAATTAAGAAACCGGACTGATGCAGCTGTTGCTAGGATCAGTGAAGACACACTTACCAACGTTTGAGAAGAACTCGGCTATAGACTTGATATGTGCCGTGTGACAAATGGTGCTCACATTGAACATTTATAAGGTTCTTGGTAAAACTGTTTGTGTTGCTCTTTCATTTGACATATCATTTATAAGTTTACAAGTTTAATATAATAAATATTATAATGCGTTAAAACCCCGATATTCATTTGTAAACACCCTGTATAAGAAGTGAGTGGGTAACTGTACCTGCTGAGTGTCAGTGACTGTAATGGGAGTGTCTTTGTGTTTGGTGTAGAGTCATGCTCGTGTTGGAGATGATGAGAGAAGGGAGAACGTGAAATCCGGTGCCGGCACATAGCCTGCTGCTCTCGAAGAGCACCAAGGGAGCCGCCGTGCTTAACGTCCCCATCCGACGGACAGATTACCATCAACTATGTTACATGCCCTCACTTCATGGGACACGGCGGAGAGGTTTATAATTGACTCCACGACATCTAACGCAAAGACTGGTGATCAGGGGCTCCACGCCTCTACCCATCCTGTCCCCTCTAATGTAGAGGCAAAGGGGAATATGTTAACAGCGCACAGCGCACTTGGACGGCCACCCATCCACATATCGGCCACGCCCGACGGTAGTCAACTTCGGTGATCTGATGGGAACCGGTTTATCCACCTCGGCACGGCCGTCGACCCGTTGTAATAATAGAATGTAGACAGTTGTGTGTCATGTACTTCCTACGAAAAGAAAAGGTTATATTGTCTTTGAAACGTGTCTGATGATCAACATTGACGAGCGGTGCTCCAGTCCTTGGGTTCGTGATTTCATGTGTTCACAAATGTAGTAGAAACTCTGCAAGGCACTGAAGATGGAGGTTTCATCCGGAACGGGGCTGGAGAACACAGAATTGATCATGGCGTGATACTGAAGAGTTGTACAGAACCGGTAATGTCAAAAAAAAGTGTTGTCTTCAAGACGACAAATATGAAGGTTGCTATGTAATTGTAGTAACAGCAGCTCCGATGCGCAGAGCCGTCGAGGATCCGCAGCGGGGGCTGCGAAGTGCAGAAGCGGCCGTCCCGTCCGCGCTGGCATCGCGCCACGGGCCGCGCAGGCGTCGGCTGGAGTTGACTGATCTTCCAGCGGCCCTGTCTTCCTCTTGTAGTCTCTCAAATCCCAATGAATCCATAATAAAACTCTGCTGCCGTTTATCCGCTAATGTAGTGTCCGTTCTCAACACAAAAGAACACTTTAAAAAAAAGACAAAGAAAGCTATGAAGGAATTATCTGAATGGGACGGAAATCGGTGTAAATGACGGACATGTATATACAATTCCAGAAGAATTCAATGCTTTGTTCAAGACAAAGAACTTCACAAACTGACTTCGTCAACAACGCTCCAGCCCACTTATGGCTGTCATGCAAGCAGTTGCTCGACTGATTGACAGAGTTGTTTGTATGTGCTCCTGAGAGTTATCGTGCCAAAGTCGATCTAGTTGGCGCGATAGATAGCCAAACTTTGGAGCTAGTTGGATGGATCAGCTCGAAACGGTGTCAACTGAGCAGAGACCCCGTGACGTTGCTGGCCAAAGTAGGGTCTCGCAATCACGACGGCAAGTAGTAGAAACTCTCGCCGTGTGCGGGGGGGGGGGGGGGGGGGGCGTTATCTTGATGAAATGTAAGCTCAGGATGGCTTTCCATGAAGGCCAAATTGTTCAAAGGGCTCTGAGCACTATGGGACTTAACTTCTAAGGTCATTAGTCCACTAGAACTTAGAACTACTTAAACCTAACTAACCTAAGGACATCACACACATCCATGCCCGAGGCAGGATTCGAACCTGCCACCGTAGCGGCCGCGCGGTTCCAGACTGTAGCGCCTAGAACCACTCGGCCACCCCGGCCGGCATGAAGGCCAACAATACGGGGCGCAAAAATTCATGGACGTACCGTTGTACTGTAAAGGTGCCGCGGATGACAGCGAAATGAGTCCCGCTATGAAAGGAAATGGCGCCGTAGACCGTCATTACTGGTTGCCTGGCGGTATAACAGATATCAGTCAGGATGGTATCTCACCGCTGTCCAGGGAGCCTCCAGACACGTCTTCCTTCGGCAGTCTCATTGACTGGAGTAGTTTGTCTTTAGTGATGAGTCCCGCTTCCGACTGAGTCCCGATGACGAGCGGAGACAGCGTGGAGATTCCCCGGACAGCTGTGTGATACGAACCACACTCTCGCCCGCCATATGGGCAGACAACCAGGAGTGATGGTGTGGCGTGCCTTTTCCTTTCATAGCAGGATCCCTTTCTCTGTCATCCGCGGCACCCTTATTGCACAGCGGTACGTGGACGAGATTCTACGCTCCGTTTTGTTGCTCTTAATGGCAAGCGATCCTGGGCTTGCGTTTCAGAAAGATAATGTCACCCGCACACCGTGAGAGTTTCTACTGCTTGTTTTTGTGCTTGCCAATCCTACCTTGGCCAGCAGGGCCGCCAGATCTCTCCTCAACTGAAAACGTTTGGAGGACTATGGGCAGGGTCCTCCAACCAGCTCGCGATTTTGACAGTCTGACACGCCAGTTGACAGAATTTGGACGATATCCCTCAGGAGGACATCCAAAAACTCTATCAATCAATGCCGACCCGACCCGAATATCTGCTTGCGTAACGGCCAGAGGTGGACCAGTGCATTATTGACTTGCTCAATTGGTGAAGTTCTTTCTCTTGAGTGAGCAATCCAGTTTTTCTGCAAGTATGATCATTTGTTCGTCCGTACATGTACATCACATGCTCCGATTTCCGTCCCATTCGTTTAATTCCTTCGTTGTGTGTCTTAAATTAGGATGTATTTCGCTAGTCCCGCTGGAGACTGTCGACGCTATCAGCGCTGTGTTATGTTCCGTCGGAGTAGTCTCTATCGGAAAAATACACACAGTCGACTGGTACAGAATAGGGTGTCGTGTCTCAAGGAAGACATTACGAGGCTGTTGTAGGGTTCTCGTTCACACCATCCAAAAAGAGTAAAGCTAAATAAGTAAGTTTTTGCTTTGTTTGTGGATACATGTCAGCAGTCGCGGTACCCATTGAAATCACCGTGCCACAGCACCGTACAACGCCTCTTGAGGAACCAAGAGTAAAGGCGCAGCTCATTGAAAAGTCTGACGTGGGAGACGCCATCTTGATTTGCTGCTCTAGAGGGGTGCTAGGGTACTATGGTGTAGGGATTTCAGTGGTCACATGTCCGTCTGATCCACAGCGGAGTGTCATCGAAATCTGCAAAAACTGAACTGGCAGACGCTTCCAGATAGACGCCAGCTGAACTCAATCGTTGTTAAGTTGAAATTGTGGCCTATTTTCGGGAGGGAGTGGACTTTGGCTGGGGGGGGGGGGGGGAGGGGGGGGGTACATGCGGGCACTTCTAATCAATATCTGTTTTATTAGACAACAGTTTACCCTTCCAGAGTTCCCACGTAGACAGCAAACCCTAGTGCGCAAGCTCTTGCAATAATTAACTTGAGATAACAAATTACAGAACAAAAGAAATATTCACATCACAGTAATAAAGCAATCTTTTCTAGGAAGTCGATACGAGTAATAATATACTGTACAATCTTAGCTTAGATACATCTATAAATAACATAGATAAAAAAAAGCTACTCTCCGCAAATGACTTTACACGAGGGCACCAAAATAAAATAGCAGCAAGCATATTGGTATTCTAGAACGATCCAGGCCATTATCAAAACCACCTGCACCATTTACCACGCAGACAACAGACAGGACAATATAATCTACGTGGAAATACAAGCTACTACAGAACCTACAAGGAAAGTGGATGAACAAGCAGAAGGTGCATTGGCTTACTGCTAATCCACATTTATCTGACAATGGCCTCGTCGTTTCAAACAATAATGAGACGCTCAGATAGCACGACAGTTCTCGCACAATGTAATTCCTCATGGCCGCTGCTTCTTCACAGCAACGATTACATTAGGGGTAGTTCACCGATCCTCGTACACAACCAAATGGTATTTTGGTTGGTCAAAAGTCTGACAACTACGAATGACCACCAACTGGAATTATGGCACACAATAGGATACGGCACTATAATGCGCAGTGTCTCATGTCGAACCTTTCATGAAGATGAGCGCAACATCTGTTTCTTGAGCTATCTATAACCCCGAAATAAAATTTGTTGCATTTTTATATATTTTTAACACATAGAGAAGTAACATAAGGCGCCGTAGATAAACCTCAAACCGCAAGTGTGCATGCTGTTCGTAGTGCACGATCTTCAACTGCTGAACTTTGCCAGATACACGGGCACTGCAACGATCTTGTGACATCACACTAGTCGGCTTGTCCGTCACACTTCGCGAACGCAAGGCTCTGTGCAAGGCCCACGGGAAATCAATATCTAATTGAAAAGATACCAACTAAGATCTTAATTTTGTCGTGTGTTGTCGAGAACTTGCATACATCTAAACATACAGTAGAGTGTTATTAAACTCATCTGAAATAGTTGTACACTGAAGCGCCAAAGAAACTGGCACGGGCATGTGTATTCAAATACAGAGCTATGTAAACAGGCAGAAGACAGGCTTGCTATCGGCAACGCCTATATAAGACAAGTGTCTGGCGCAGTTGTTAGATCAGTTACTGCTGCTACAATGGCAGGTTATCGAGATTTAAGTGAGTTTGGACGTGGTGTTACAGTAGGCGCACGAGTGATGGCACACAACGTCTCCGAGGTAGCGATGAAGTGGAGCTTTCTCCATACAACCATTTCACTAGTGTACTGTGAATGTCAGATATCCGGTAAAACATCACATCTCCGACATCGTTGCGGTCGGAAAAAGATCTGCAAGAACGGGACCAAAGACGACTGAAGAGAATCGTTCAGAGTGACAGAAGTGCAACCCTTCCGCAAATTGCTGCAGATTTCAGTGCTGGGCCATCAACAAGTGTCAACGTGCGAACCATTCTACGAAACATAATCGATACGGGCTTTCGGAGCCGAAGGTCCACTCGTGTACCCTTGATGACTGCACGACACAAAGCTTTACGCCTCACCTGGGCCCGTCAACACCGACGTTGGATAGTTGATGATTGGAAACATGCTGCCTGGTCGGACGAGTCTCGCTTCAAATTGTGTCGAGCGGATGGACGTGTACGGGTATAGAGACAACCTTATGAATCCAAGTACCCTGTATGTCAACAGTGGTCTATCCAAGCTGGTGGAAGATCTGTAATGGTGTGGGCCGTGTGCAGTTGGAGAGATATGGGACCCCTGATACGTTTAGACACGGCTCTGACAGGTGACACGTAAGTAAGCAACCTGTCTGGTCACCTGCATCCGTTCATGTCCATTGTGAATTCCGACGGACTAGACATTCCAGCAGGACTGTGCGACACCTAACGCATCCAGAATTGCTACATAGTGGCTCCATGAACACTCTTCTGAGTTTAAACACTTCCGCTGGCCACGAAACTCCTCACACATGAAAATTATTGAGTATATGTGGGATCCCTTGAAACGTGCTGTTCAGCAGAGATCTCCATCCCCTCGTACTCTTACGGATTTATGGACAGCCCTGCAGGATTCATGGTTTCAATTCCCTCCAGCACTACTTCAGACATTAGTTGAGTCTATGCCACGTCGTGCTGCGGCACTTCTGTGTACTCGCGGGAGACCCTACGCGATATTAAGCAGGTGTACCAGTTTCCTTAGCTCTTCAGTGTAGCTTCGTCTGGTCATAACATTTATAGTTTCGGTTTTCGTTGTGAGTAGGCCAGTAAAGAGAAAGTTTGATGAGCAAAGGGTACCATACCAGTTATGCACCGCAGTTTATTAAACCATCGTCTACTGAACAAGGCGTACACATACAGAGAATGCAAGGCCAGTGATTGTGAACAGAGATAGGGGAAAGTAGTGCCACTCGCACAGCTAAACGCCGCCACCAGGGGCCGCGTTACCTGCGCAGCAAGCAGCTTTATCTCTGCACAATCTGCAAGCGCCAATAAAGAGTCCCGACTACTGTAGACAACAAGGACAGCCTGCAGCGCCTTCGCGAGTGGCCGCGGTACAGATAGAATATTTTCGTACCGACTGCGGCCACGGGCCTGTATCTCCTGCTGCAATCGCGCGGCATAATACGAAGTGTAACGGTCGCATAAACTCTGTCGGAAGGGGGAGAATGGCCGATAAGATTTTATTGGTCGCGTGCGAAGAATGCGTAAGTGAAGGACATTGGCTGCACGTAGACCGTTATAGCGCGCTGCGGACAAAGCAGCCCTCCCACTGCGCTTGGACTAAAAGAGTAGGCGGCACACGGGGGACGGTACACTGGCGAGGGACAGTAAACAGGTGTGACGTTACGCGGCGGACGCGTTGTCTGACTGTGCAATGCTTTCAGGATTCTGATGTGTGTACGTTGCGACGGGGCGGTAAATAAAGAAGTGCGGTTGAAGCATTTTCACACGAAATCTGCATATAAAAATGTTGGAAAAAAATGTTATTGCAAATTTTCGCTCTCACGTAAGTCTCAGGGGATGATTTCCACACTTGGTGCATTAGTACACTTCCACACCCTCGCATTTGTTATAGTTTTTGAATTAATTATTCACTCAGACATAAGTGCAGTTTATGCCAGGGAACAAAAATTTGGCGATTATTATAGCAAAATGAGTTTTTCACGACACGGTTCAATCACTGTTTATTGGCGTTGTCCTTTTCTTGCACACAATGAAATTAGCACTGTTGAGACGGTTTACAGTTTTACTTTAATAATAATTTGACTCCGAGCCCCAAATAGCAGTAATGTAGACTGCTATAAAAGAAAATTACTCTATCAATTCGAACAGAACCACAAGTCCCACTGTCGTCTTTGTTCTAACAGTTTTGGCGCGCAATCATAGTTCGCCGCATGTTCACTTACGACGATGTATTCCTCGTAAATCGTAGTCACACAAATAATCGTAGCACTTTCAGTTCACCAAATATATGCTTGCACACTTGCACTACTAAACAATACTCTTTGTCGAAATAAATCGGCGCGAAAAAGAATTATCAGACGATCACATGGGCCACCCTCAAGTGGGGCTTGCTCGCCACCCACCCTCCAAAACGACTGAACAACGACAGACTCCTGGCCAAGATGGCCGCTCGCTTCTATAGGCTCGGACGTCTAGCCCCCATTGTTTTGCAAGTACGAGTCTCACCAGTTAAGCTTACAAATTTTGATACATACATCCTTCAACAGAAATAAGTACACCATCGGAACCGCGCTAAAAAGTACACCTTCTTTACTATGTTACATTAATTTCTAGGATTATTCTATCGCCCGTAAATAAAGTTATAGTTTTTGCAAAATTTCGCAATTTAGCGCAAATTTGTTTGTTTACATCTGTGCTGCGAAGAACAAAAATGGTTCAGACGGCTCTGAGCACTATGGGACTTAACATCTATGGTCATCAGTCCCCTAGAACTTAGAACTACTTAAACCTAACTAACCTAAGGACGGCACACAACACCCAGCCATCACGAGGCAGAGAAAATCCCTGACCCCGCCAGGAATCGAACCCGGGAACCCGGGCGTGGGTGCGAAGAACAGCATATAGCACTATTTTTAGACGTAATCTATAGCGATCTACACATTGTGCTGCTCAAAATCTTCATATCTATAATAAATAATTAATTATGGGCGATAAATGTTAATAATAATATGCAAACAATGAAAATTATTGCAAATTAAGTGTATAGTATAACTTAACTAGTTTAAAATACGTGTGATGCCACCCAAATTTTCTATTTCATGAATTTTCTATCGAATTTCATAAACAATTTTCCCTCAAACTTTGTTTATTGCTCTTTGCGGGCGTAATTACTTATAAATCTTAACATATGACTACGGCACTCGATCCGCTATGACGAAACGTTTTTAATGAGTGCTCGTTCATTCCTGCAAGTTGTCATTTACTATTTTTATTAATATTTCAGTATTCGTGATATTAAACGATTTTGAGGTTACTATAACTTTTGCGACTCGTGACTTGAAGTAAAGATCGATCTTTCAGAAGGTGCATGCTGTTGACCACAATCCACTGCCGCATCGCTCTTCACCGTAAGTTACATAGTTTTCGCGTAATGCGCGAAAAACCCAACAATGCCCCAAGCTGCGGGCCACGTGGCGACGGCGGCGTCCCACCGACCGTTGCAAATCTCGCGCGGGCGCGCCACGCGCTTCCGCGAATCGCGCACCATGCAGCGCGCTCGCTCTCCACAAAGCAATGCTTGCATACTAGACCTAGTCATCTAGTAACGGGGGTTTCTACCGCCACAACATACACGGAACTACATTCTAGTCACTTAGCAAGACGGGGTTTATCTCTTGATATTAACTGTAGAAGGGAAGTACGTACATGCTTTCGGAAGTCATCGGGTGTTAATAAGAACGAATCCGTTGCACCCTGTGTACAGAGGCTGCCATTAATGTAGTGAGCGCATCCCGGCGAGCGACGGTTCATTCCAATACTCACACAATTAAAAAATGATATTTCGATGTTCTTCTGGACTCGAAAAGTAGTCAGGTCTGTATAGTCTAATGTTTGTCTCTCTCACTACCCTCATCAGAAGTACACATTTAGTGTGCGCTTTTATCATTAATACATGGGTCTAACAAGAAGATCACACGGCAATCGGATTTTCGTAATTTTTTATATTTATGGTACACGAATCTCAGAACTCAAAAATTAAACACCCAAAGCTCTTCGATACAACTCGCAAAATTCCTCTAGAAAACTGACTTTGAAGTTTTTCGACGGTCTTTGACACCTCATAGTAAGGACGATTTTCTCGGCGGTCAGTGTGGCTCTGAAGTCTGACGGTCGCCTACCGCGTTGGGGTCCTGAGTTCTCGTTCCGGCTGGTATTTTTTAAACAGAGGTGAGCTTTCTAGTGGCATTTCCGTCTAGTGTAAAATACATGACGAAAAAAATCAGTAGCGCTCGAGACTGGTAATCACTATTTTGAGTCTCGTTTCGGTCATTATTCTTTTCGTTTTCTTTCTCGCACACTTCGGGTACCTACGTCATTTGAATTCATAAAAACACACACACACACACAATAGGTAGCAGGGACAATTATTCTCACCGAAATTTGGCCTGTGGAAATGAAAATACGTAAATACGTAATAGGTCCTGAACGCTAAACACTTTGTAAACATTACGGCATAAATCTGAAGTCACCGCATCTATAAACTCTGAACGAGCAAAATCTATTGTATTAATTTACTTGCAATCCATTGCCAAACAAGTACTGCTTATTTTCAAACAGTTGTTGTTGTTATTGTAGTCTTCATTCCAAAGACTAGTTTGATGCACCTCTCCACGCTACTCCTTCCTGTGCAAGCCTCTTCAGCTCCGATTATGTACTGTAGCCTACATCCTTCTGAACGTGCTTCCTTTATTAATCTTGTGGTCTCCCTATACGGTTTTTAGCCTCCTCCCCCCACTCTTCCCTCCAGTACCAAACTGGTGATCCCTTGATGCCTCAGATTTGTCCTACTAACCGATCCCTTCTTCTAGTCAGGTTGTGCCACAAATTTCTCTTCTCCCCAACTCTATTCAGTACCTCTTCATTAGTTACGTAATCTACCCACCTAATCTTCAGCATTCTTCTGCACCACCACATTTCGAAAGCTTCTATTGTCTTCTTGTCCAAACTATTTATCGTCCATGTTTCACCTCCATACATGGCTACACTCAACGACCCCTCCCGCCGGAGGTTCGAGTCCTTCCTCGGGCATGGGTGTGTGTGTTGTTCTTAGAATAAGGTACTTTAAGTTAATTAAAATAGTGTGTAAGTCTACGGACCGATGACCTCATCAGTTTGATCCCTTAGGAATTCACACACATGTGAACATTTTGCTACACTCAATACTAATATTTTCAGAAAGGACTTCATGACCCTTAATCTACACTCGATGTTAACATATTTGTCTTCTTCAGAAACGCTTTTCTTGCCATTTCCAGTCCACATTTTATAACCTCCCTACTTCGACCAGTATCAGTTATTTTGCTTCCCAAATACACTCCTGGAAATGGAAAAAAGAACACATTGACACCGGTGTGTCAGACCCACCATACTTGCTTTGGACACTGCGAGAGGGCTGTACAAGCAATGATCACACGCACGGCACAGCGGACACACCAGGAACCGCGGTGTTGGCCGTCGAATGGCGCTAGCTGCGCAGCATTTGTGCACCGCCGCCGTCAGTGTCAGCCAGTTTGCCGTGGCATACGGAGCTCCATCGCAGTCTTTAACAGTGGTAGCATGCCGCGACAGCGTGGACGTGAACCGTATGTGCAGTTGACGGACTTTGAGCGAGGGCGTATAGTGGGCATGCGGGAGGCCGGGTGGACGTACCGCCGAATTGCTCAACACGTGGGGCGTGAGGTCTCCACAGTACATCGATGTTGTCGCCAGTAGTCGGCGGAAGGTGCACGTGCCCGTCAACCTGGGACCGGACCGCAGCGACGCACGGATGCACGCCAAGACCGTAGGATCCTACGCAGTGCCGTAGGGGACCGCACCGCCACTTCCCAGCAAATTAGGGACACTGTTGCTCCTGGGGTATCGGCGAGGACCATTCGCAACCGTCTCCATGAAGCTGGGCTACGGTCCCGCACACCGTTAGGCCGTCTTCCGCTCACGCCCCAACATCGTGCAGCCCGCCTCCAGTGGTGTCGCGACAGGCGTGAATGGAGGGACGAATGGAGACGTGTCGTCTTCAGCGATGAGAGTCGCTTCTGCCTTGGTGCCAATGATGGTCGTATGCGTGTTTGGCGCCGTGCAGGTGAGCGCCACAATCAGGACTGCATACGACCGAGGCACACAGGGCCAACACCCGGCATCATGGTGTGGGGAGCGATCTCCTACACTGGCCGTACACCACTGGTGATCGTCGAGGGGACACTGAATAGTGCACGGTACATCCAAACCGTCATCGAACCCATCGTTCTACCATTCCTAGACCGGCAAGGGAACTTGCTGTTCCAACAGGACAATGCACGTCCGCATGTATCCCGTGCCACCCAACGTGCTCTAGAAGGTGTAAGTCAACTACCCTGGCCAGCAAGATCTCCGGATCTGTCCCCCATTGAGCATGTTTGGGACTGGATGAAGCGTCGTCTCACGCGGTCTGCACGTCCAGCACGAACGCTGGTCCAACTGAGGCGCCAGGTGGAAATGGCATGGCAAGCCGTTCCACAGGACTACATCCAGCATCTCTACGATCGTCTCCATGGGAGAATAGCAGCCTGCATTGCTGCGAAAGGTGGATATACACTGTACTAGTGCCGACATTGTGCATGCTCTGTTGCCTGTGTCTATGTGCCTGTGGTTCTGTCAGTGTGATCATGTGATGTATCTGACCCCAGGAATGTGTCAATAAAGTTTCCCCTTCCTGGGACAATGAATTCACGGTGCTCTTATTTCAATTTCCAGGAGTGTATAAAAATTCATCTACTACTTTAAAAAATGGTTCAAATGGCTCTGAGCACTATGGGACTCAACTGCTGAGGTCATTAGTCCCCTAGAACTTAGAACTAGTTAAACCTAACTAACCTAAAGACATCACAAACATCCATGCCCGAGGCAGGATTCGAACCTGCGACCGTAGCGGTCTTGCGGTTCCAGACTGCAGCGCCTTTAACCGCGCGGCCACTTCGGCCGGCTACTACTTTAAGTGTCTCGTTTCCTAATCTAGTTACCTCAGCATCACCTGATTTAATTCGACTACATTCCATTATCCTCGTTTCGCTTTTGTTGATGTTCATTTTATATACTCTTTTCAAAACATTGTCCATTCCGTTCAACTGCACTTCCAAGTCGTTGCTGTCTCTGACAGAACTACAATGTCATCGAAAAAATTTTTATTTCTCTCTCTGGACTTTAATTCCTACTCCACATGTTTCTTTTGTTTCCTTTGCTGCTTGCTCAATATACAGATTGAATAACATCGGGGATACACCACAAACCTGTCTCAGTGCCTTCTCAACACTGCTTCCCTTTCATGCCCCTCGACTCTTATAACTGCCGTCTGGTTTCTGTACAAATTGTAAATAGCCTTTCGCTCCCTGTATTTTACCCTTGCCACCTTCAGAATTTGAAAGAGAGTATCCCAGTCAACACTGGGAAAAGCTATCTCTAAGTCACCACGTAGGTTTGCTTTTCCTTAACCTACCTTCTGTGAGAAGGCATAGGGTCAGCATAGCTCACGTGTTCCTACATTTCTGCGGAAACCAAACTGACCTTCCCCAAGATCAGCTTCTACCAGTTTTTCTATTCGTCTCTAAAGAATTCGTGTTAGTATTTTGGAACCATGACTTATTAAACTGAACTGTTCGGTAATTTTCACATCTGTCAGCACCTGCTTTTTTTGGAATTGGAATTATTATATTGCTCTTGATGTCTGAGATTATTTCGCCTGTCTCATACATCTTGCTCTCCAGACGGAAGAGTTTTGTCATGTCTGGCTCTCCCGAGGCCTACTCTCGGGGCCTTGTTTCGACTTAAGTCTCTCAGTGTTTTGTCAGTTTCCTCACGCAGTATCATACCTTTCTTCTGATCTTCATCTACGCCCTCTCCCGTTTCGATATTGCTGCCCTCAAGTACATCTCTTTTGTATAGACGCTCTACATACTCCTTCCACCTTTCTGCTTTCCCTTCTTTGCTTAGGACTGATTTTCCATCTGAGCTCTTTATATTCATACAGGTGGTTCTCTTTTCTCCAAAGATCTCTAAATTTCCTGTAGGCGACATCTATCTTACCTTAGTGATATATGCTTCTACATCCTCACATTTGTCCTCTCGCCATTCCTGGTTAGCCATTTTGCACTTCATGTCGAGCTCATTTTTTAGACGTTTGTATTCTCTTTCGCCTGCTTCATTTGTTGCTTTTTTATATTTTCTTCTTTCATCGATTAAATTCAATATCTGTTGTATTACCCAAGGATTTCTACGAGCCCTCGTCTTTTTACCTATTTGAGCCTCTGCTGCCTTTAATATTTCATCTCGCAAAGCTACCAATTCTTCTTCTACTGTATTCCCTTCCCCTGGTCTTGTCAGTCGCTCCCTAATGCTTCCTCTGAAACTCTCTACAACCTCTGGCTATTTCAGTTTATCCAGGTCCCGTCTCCTTAAAATTCTTCCTTTTTGAAGTTTCTTCATTTTTAATTTGCAGGTCATAACCAATAAATTGTGGTCAAAGTCCACATCTGCCCCTGGATGTGTCTTACAATTTAAAATTTGGTTCCAAAAGTTCTGTCTTACCGTTATATAATCAATCTCAAGCCTTCCGGTGTCTCCAGGTCTCTTCCATTGTTACAGTCTTCTTTCATGATTTTTAAAGCACGTGTTATGTTCGTGCAAAGTTATGCCAGGTGAGTTCCTCTTTCGTTCCTTTTCCTCAGTCCATCTTCACATACTATCTTTCTTTCGTTCCTTTTCCTACTATCGACTTCCATTTACCCATGACTATTAATTTTTCGTCTCACTTAACTATATGGATAATTTCTTTTGTCTCATCATACATTTTCTGAATTTCCTCGTCTGCGCAACTAGTTGGCATATAAACTTTTACCACTGTGGTGCATGTGAGCTTCGTGTCTATCTTGGCTACAATCATGCGTTTACTATGCTTTTCATAGTGGCTTATCTGCGTTCCAATTTTTTTTATTCATTGTTAAATGTACTCCTGCATTACCATTACTTTATAACCCTTCATTAACCTGAGCAGGAGTACTTTTTCTCCTGCCACCGAACTTCACTAATTCCCACTACATCTAACTTTAACTTGTCCATTTCTCTTTTTAAATTTTCTAACGTATCTGCCTGATTGAGGAATCTGATATTCCACGCTCCGACAGCATCCTGAAATACAGCATTAACACCACACAATGCAATCACAAAAGGCTTGGAGCCTGTGCTGGCGTATTTGAACACAAACGCTGATAAATCTGTCGGCTGGTGCTCCACGACAAAGCGCCTGTTCACAGTTCAGTGCCCAGAAATGTGGTCTCATCAAGCTTCACCTTATTAGCTCATAATTCAGATGTGTCCCTGGCTTTCTATTTGGAACCTGTATAAATTTTAGAGTGGCGGTTATTTCACGTCTGTCACGCAATCAAAGAAATTACTGAAAGTAAAGATACGAGCTCAATCGAAATTAAGGGAAAGTTATTTTCTCAAACCGTCCTCTCTTCTTTCAGCTGTGTGACGTGTTACAGTTCAGTAGACTTCAGCTCTGTTGTATCGGAAAAGTGACACGAACATAGTTTAACAGATTCTAAATCTTGCGAAGTGTTAAGTTCGTGACTGATGAAATAAACAGCGAGTAAGCGGCAAGTTTTTTCTCGATATTAATGTGTGTACGATGGGGGAGAGGGTGCGGGCGATATGGCATGGTGTGACGTAGCCAGCTCAGCACCTCGTGACAGTGACTTTCAGTTGTTCACAAAGTTAATGGAAGACTCAAAGAGAAGAAATTTTGCTGGCAACAGCCTTCAAATGCGACAAGAAAGCACTTGAAAGAGTAGGTGGAATTCTTCGATTTTGGAATTAAAAAGGTAATGTATTTGTTCACGAATTGTATTAAAGTTATAGCTGTTTATGCGAGATGGTTATTTATAAATATGGATAACACGAAAATATAGTAAACTGTTTGTATAAAGTTTCGCACCATCTGCATATTTGCGAAGGTATGCGAGCATGTATATGGAGTGAATGTGCTGTGTGGTGACCAATTGCAGGAAGCTATCCATGATAGGATAAAGAGCAAAGGATGTCTTGTAGGCTTATGGTTGGGAAAGCATTTTTTCTGTGCCGCAGGGTATTTATTAATTCATCGTGCCTGTACAGCACAGTCTAGTGCACGACGTGTTGTTATGAAGCCCGCGTTAGACAGTGTGTTCGAAACAGCCAAGACGGGCCCCTAAGCATGCGCGAAAACGACGCAGTACCGACTGACGCGCACTTCCAGTGTGTCATCGTGCAACTGAATGACGCCACAGGCAGCACGAATGCGTTTTTACTGTGTCTGCATGTTCAAAATGGGCCCTGAAAATACTTCTTTCAGGTGCCCCCAAGATAGAAATCTAAAAGTTCCGGCGACTGGACGGGCCATGCGGCTGGACTACTGAGATGCCTCCGCATGGATATGTGGTAGTGAGCTGATGTTGTCATATAGTAGCCACATTATCCTTCATACCCCCTAGAGACACGTCTTCCAGCAGGAGAGGCAGGGTCGCCGGTACGAAACACAGATGAGCCCCGCCTGTGACGCGCTGTGGAGAGATGACTGATCACACGAGGCGGTTGCCAATAATCTCTGCCCACACAGTGTGGCTGAACCAGTGCAGATGGAGCTAAATCACTAGTGAAGGCGGAACATTCCACTTCCCTGGTGCCTTCTCATATGAGCTTTGAGACATTCAAAGCTATGGGCCCCTACCGTCAAAGATTTTTATCTCCACTTTAAAGTGGGTGTACCATGAAACCATGCTGACTATGTGTATATACCATAGATATTGCTCCCTATCCGCTCAGGTAGAGTTTCCTGCAGTGCTGTGTTGCTCCATCCAATGGATTGTAACTTGTCTTCTATGGTTTTCGGCTTCTTTCAAAAAATGGTTCAAATGGCTCTGAGCACTATGCGACTTAACTTCTGAGGTCATCAGTCGCCTAGAACTTAGAACCAATTAAACCTAACTAACCTAAGGACATCACACACATCCATGCCCGAGTCAGGATTCGAACCTGCGACCGTAGCGGTCGCTCGGTTCCAGACTGCAGCGCCTAGAACCGCACGGCCACTCCGGCCGGCCTCGGCTTCTTTTCTGCGCAGTTTCAGACATACAGGTTTTGTAGGTGAAATAACGTCTTTTCCAACAATAATGCAAGTCTTATTTAAACCAAACGTAATTCATATCTTCAGTGGTCCCCACAACAATACGGCATTTTTCTCTTACAATTTTGTTTGCTAGGATCATGAACACTTATCATGCTTCAACTCGCTAATATAAACAGTATTAATTTTTATCGTTGCTAACCGTTTCTTGTTGTGTACGTCATTCTTACTGTTCTTTCACGTATGTGTGTTAAAATCTGCCGCGCGGAGTGGCCGCGTGCTTTGTGGCGCCATGTCACGGACTGCGCGGCCCCTCCCGCCGGAGGTTCGAGTCCTCCCTCGGGCATGGGTGTGTGTGTTGTTCTTAGCATAAGTAGTTTAAGTAGTGAGTAAGTCTAGGGACCGATGACCCCAGCAGTTTCGTCCCTTAGGAATTCACACACATTGCTTTCTTAAAATCTAACACACAGCACTTCACTAACACTAAACATATTCACGTTTTTGTTTGTTGTGAAGAAACACTCACACCTCGCTATTTCGTGTTTTCTTTCCTTATTGTGGGATGATTTCCTATTTTCTTTGGTATTGGTGGGAGCGTCTGCTATTACTCTGTGTGTCTGAGTGTTTGTATTTTTCGACTAGTGCGTGTTTGTGTTCACGTGTTTTTAGTGGGGATGATTGTTCTTGTTTGTGTGTGTGTGTGTGTGTGTGTGTGTTTTTTATAAAAATATAAACACACTCACGCAATAGTCGGAAAATATAAACACACACACACTCTCTCTCTCTCTCTCACACACACACACACACACACACACACACACACACACACACACACACACAGAGAGAGAGACACGCACGCACGCACAGAGCAATTGCAGCACACGCACAGAGCAATAGCAGACGCTCCCACCAGTACCAGAACAAACAAGAGACGAACGCATCCCGCAATAGCGAAATGGCAGTGGTTCTTTATAACACACAGAAAGGCGAATATGTTTGGTTCAAAAATGGTTAAAATGGCTCTAAGCACTATGTGACTTAACAGCTGAGGTCACCAGTCCCCTAGACTTAGAACTACTTAAACCTAACGTGACCTAAGGACATCACACACATCCATGCCCGAGGCAGGATTCGAACCTGCGACCGTAGCAGCAGCGCGGTTCCGGATTGAAGCGTCTAGAACCGCGCGGCCACAGCGGCCGGCGAATATCGTTAATGTTAATGAAAGTGCTGTGTTTTAAAATATAACACCTATACGTGGAAGAACAGTAAGAATGACGTAAACAAAAATAAAAAACCGTTAGTAACGATAAGAGTTAATAACGTCCATGTAAGTTGAAGCAAGTGAAGCGTACATGATATTCGCAAACAAAACTGTATGAGAAAGAAATCATATTGTTTCAGTGACCACTGAAGATGCATTAGAAGAAAGCGAAACGCTTTTGTTCTTAAAGACTTGAATTACAGTTGCAAAAGACGATATTTAACCTATGCAACTTAAGATGTTGCTGCTCAGACCTATCCTAATCATCGATAACGTCCTCCTGATGATGCAGTGAGTGTGATGTTTCCGGAACGACGCGCTGCAAGTCGCGTCTGTACCGAATTTGGTCAGAAAAGATATCAGAAGATATCACCATCCCACACGGTTCATTTTCTGCCTCCTAGGGAATGCTTCCGTGATGTGGCGCGGAGTACTCGTGCGTCATCGTTTGATTGACGAACCCATCGCCGAAATGTTGACTGATGGGCTGAACAATAGACTGGAGTATCCTGTTCCGATACTGGAAAATTCTCGAATTACCCTTGAGCCGGATTAGAGACAGCTGTCATCCGTACATGTTACCGGCTCGTAAACATCTCACTGCTTAACACATATCTGAGAGTTACATTGATACCTTACCGCCTCCATATTGTTCTGCGTCTATCATCAAAATTCAGACTAAACCTACACTCGTCGGTGAAAACATCTTGTCATCATTAAACCAGATTCCATTACAAATATTTGTTCTCCAGCTACAGTGCTTGGGCGTTTTTGCTGTAGGTCGCAATGGACGCCTAGAGTCCAAACTGATCGTGTGGAGGCGGTGTGGTACTGAATTGACACCGCAGTTTTATTGCGTATCCTCGTGGTGGCTGCAAGCCGTAATTTGTAGTTTAAGCTGATATTGTTGGCTGAGGGTAGACATTATGAAGCATGTCTGATTTGTGCCTCACGATAGAGACTGAAAATCTACGAATGACATCGCTGTGGTGTACGCCAATTCTGTGGGCGTGCCGTCTGATTTTGAAATGAGCCAGCGCGGGAAAGATGTCTCTTGCCCCGTTAGGCAGGTGAGTCTACGTAGTGGTTCCCTGTGATCGAAGGAATACTGAGAAAGAGATTTCCTATAAAAAATAATAATAATATCTGTTATAGTAGTGTTGTGAAATATTTTTCAGCACTTTGCTTGTGATATGTCCCTATGTATTGTATTTCTTCGAGGGGTGTTCAATAAGTAATGCAACACGTTTTTGTCGGCCAGTTTCGGTTAAAAGTTGCGGACTTTGTTGAGGGATATCGTGGAACACTACCGCTTGGACCCTATAGTTTCATGAAATTCCTATATGTGGCGGAGCTATACCTAGTAACCAAACTGCCGTCTGTAACGGGGGCGCGTTCCAAGCAGAGGTGTCACTGAGTTCCTTCTGGCGAAAAACCAGAACATCGCAGACACTCATAGGTGCTTGCAGAATGTCTGCGGAGACGTGGAAGTGAACAAAAGCACGGCGAGTCTTTGGGCGAGGCGTGTGCCATCATCCCAACAAGGCCGCGCAAACCTGTCAGATCTTCCATATGCCAGCCGACCATACACAGCTGTGACTCCTGCAATGTTGGAACGTGCGGATACTTCCAGTCGAGGTGATCAACGGATCACAAACAAACACCTTGCTACTCAACTGGACGTCTCTGTCGCCAGTACTGAGACACACGTCTGCCAATTGGGGTACTCAAAGTTGTTGTCCGCTGGGTTGTTCACCGCCTAACAGAACACTATAAAGAGCAACGAAGGACCATCTGTGTGGAACTGCTTGCGCTTTGCGAGGCTTATCGTGACAGTTTTCTTGTAGAACGATGTCACAGACGATAAAACACGGGTTTATCACTTCGAACCAGAAACAAAACGGAAATACGTGGAGCGGCGCCACACCATCTCTCCGGCGAAGAAAAAGTTCAAAGCCGCACCCTCGGGCTGTAAAGTCATGGCGAAGGTTTTCATTATGTGGATGTCCTCCTTCATGTTGCAACGATGAACTCTGCAGTGTATTGTGCTACACTCGGAAAATTGAAGAAACGACTACAGCTTGTTCGTTGCCACAAAAATGCAAATGAACTTCGCCTTCTCCATGAGAACGCAAGGCGTCACGTAAGTCTGCGGAGTCGAGAGGACCTCACAAAACTTCCTTGGACTGTTCTTCCTCATCGACTCTACAGATAGAATCTCGCACGATCCGACTTCTGTCTGTTTGGGCCAGTGAATGATGCACTCCGCGGGAAGCAGTACGTGCTTTCAGGAAAACAAAAAGAGTATTGCATTACTTATTGAACACTCCTCGTACATTAATACCTTCATAACTGCTCTGTGTGGCGTTGATAATTCCTTTTATTCTGAATTTACGCGGTTTCCGATATAAAAAAGATAAAGAAATGCCTTTAAGCCAAAAGACTGTGAATTACACCTTTCGTGCGATCCTGCGAACTCCCGTGGCGTCGTTCGGAGTGTCATGGTAGTCGCGGGCAGAATCCACTCACTCTTTGCGGTGTCCGGCGCTCGAGACAAACAGCGCCGAGATCTGCTCGGCAGATTTACTCGGGAACGTTTATCGGGGGACCCGTTTTAACCGTGTGCGCTGCCGCACCGCTAAATCAATGTAATTAAGGGTCGCCAGCTCCGCTTTCACCCACGAGACAGGGCTAAACTCCTCGCTATTCCAAAGCTTTTTAAGTCTTTAACTGCTATCAGAAATATTCCTATATCTGACCAGTGGACTCTAAAATGCCTCCAGCTGGCCTCTAACTGTTTACTCCGATAATCAGTTGAACAACAGACAGGAATACCGTTTACCGTCAGTTGGCGAAATGTTGCACATAAACACCACACTCAAATTTCTACGAAAACAAATTGAGTTTACTGGCTTCATTAAACCTCGCCAAGGCCGCTTCGTTCACTGAAAACCACCTCCAGGCAACGCTTTGATCGGCTGTCTACATTACTAAACTGCTAACTCGGTTCACTTTGCCTATCTAACGGCTTCCAGAGACAACGAAAATTTATAATGCTACCATAACCTCCTTGTTAACAGGTATAATCTTATGTTAAAACTTTAACACCGTAAACAAGCACAACAGTTACGAACTGTGTATAGTCTTGACGCAGTGTAAATCACAGCGCACAAATACCTAGACGACAAACATCCAGAATTTGAGAATGAGAGCACTTGGCGACCTGTAACAAACTTTACACATAAATTCAAATATTTACGAAATTTCTTCTCGCTGACACCCCTCACGATATCATTAAAAGACAAAAGTTTATCGCCTACGATATCTTCGCTGTTCCTGCAGTAGGAGTGCCGCATCAGGAATGACCTTTTAATTTATTACTTCTTTATTACTAACTCTATTCGGAAGACGTTTTGCAGCCAGTATCCACAAGTACTACTGAACGTACATGCATAATTATCTAAGGAACGATCAAAAATTTTCCGTTCGAAGGCTATACGGTTCAGAATCAGTATGCTAAGCAGGCAAAGTCGCCATGGTCACTGAGGCAGCCTCATTAACGCATTAGGTTAAAGATACACGTTTGGAGGAAGACTGCGTCCTGCTGCGTGAAGAATTCCGTAACTTTTTTCTATTTTTTTGTGTCGACGTAACTTTCATCAAGGACTGTGACTGAATGAAATTTAAAATATTTCTTGGGCACTGCAAACGGCCGTCAAAACACAGTGGCCGCGCGGGATTAGCCGAGCGGTCTAGGGGGCTCTGCAGTCATGTACTGCGCGGCTGGTTCCGGCGGAGGTTCGAGTCCTCCCTCGGGCATGGGTGTGAGTGTTTGTCCATAGGATAATTTAGGTTAAGTAGTGTGTAAGCTCAGAGACTGATGACCTTAGCAGTTAAGTCCCGTAAGATTTCACACACATTTGAACATTTTTGAACTAATACAGTGAAATTTTTAAAAGGTTGCATAACTAGCTACGACGGACTGAGTTGTCATTTTGTGATTATATCTGAAAATGATGAATCAGTGCGTCGAAACTAGTTATGTAACTTTTTAAAAATTTCATTGTTTTAGCGACTATGGCTTGATGACCGTCTGTGTTGTCAAATAAACATTTTAAGACAATTGGTTCAAATGGCTCCAAGCACTATGGGACTAACATCTGAGGTCATCAGTCCCGGAGACTTAGAACTACTTCAACCTAACTAACCTAAGGACATCACACACATATCCTTGCCCGAGGCAGAATTCGAACCTGCGACCGTAGCAGGAGCGCGGTTTCGGACTGAAGCGCCTAGAACCGCTCGGCCACAGCGGCCGGCCATTTTAAATCGGTAACTGCCTGCTGCACGTCCTCGTCCGTCAGAAATCGTTGATCCTTCAAAGCCCTTTTTAAGGCACGGAAGGTGTGATACTCGCATGCGGAGGGATCAGAACTATAGCGGCGGGGGCTCGAGTGTCTCCCATTTCTCCCTAATGGCTGAGCGTGGCTTCACAGACCGACCGGCGTTTAGCATCGAATCGAAACCAGCACGGAACTAAGCGCTATTCCACAACGGTGGTTTTCGACAGATATGCTACTTCGTATACATCCTTCATTCTCCGATGGATGTCTACCCGTGTCTGCCACTGACAGTCAAGAAAACAATAACAGCAGGTTGGTTATGTTCGGAAGCATTTGGTAATGACGTCGCCATAGTTCACGTTTCCACATTTACCGTACGCATATCGGAGAGATACGAATGCCACACTAACGCCTTGCCTGCATATTGCCGCTTATACACTAAAGAACCAAAGAAACTGGTACTCCTGCCTAATATCGTGGAGGATCCCAGCGAGTACGCAGACTTGGCGCAACACTACGTGGCATGATCTCGGCTAATGTCTGAAGTAGTGCTGGAGGGAGTTGACACCATGAATCCTGCAGGGCTGTCAATACATTCATAAGAGTACGAGGGGGTGGAGATCTCTTCTACACAGCACGTTGCAAGGCTCCCATATATGCTCAATAATGTTCATGTCTAGTGAGTTTGGAGGCCAGCGGAAGTGTTTAAATTCAGAAGGTGTTCATGGAGCCACTATGTGGAAATTCTGGACTTGTGGGAAGTCGCATTGTCCTGCTGAAATTGCTCAAGTCCGTCGGAATTTGCACAATGGGCACGAATGAACGCAGGTGATCAGACAGGATGCTTACGTACGTGTCACCTGTCAGAGTCGTATCTAGACATATCAGGTGTCCCATGTAACTCCAACTGCACACGCCCCACACCATTACAGAGCTTCCACCATCTCGAACAGTCCCCTGCTGACAAGCAGGGTCCATGGATTCAGGAGGTTGTCTCTATAGCCTTACACGTCCATCAGCTGGATACAATTTGAAACGAGACTCTTCCGACCAGGCAAGATGTTTCCAGTCATCAACAGACCAATGTCGGTGTTGACGGGCCCAGGCGAGGCGTAAAGGTTCGGCTCCGAATGCCCATGTCGATAATGTTTCGTTGAATGGCTTGCACGCTGACACTTGTTGATGGCCCAGCATTGAAATCTGCAGCAATTTGCAGAAGGGTTGCATTTCTATCACGTTGAACGATTCTCTTCTGTCGTCGTTGGTCCCGTTCTTGCAGGATCTTTTTTCCGACCGCAGATATGAAATCTCTGATGTTCCTAACGTCTGTCTGTTTAGCATTCCTTTCCCTAGACAAGTTACCATGAACTTCATAGATGTAAATATTATTACTTGTTCCAATAATGCGCATTATATTTTCATCCAAAAATAAGTTCCTAATATCTCCTTCTGTGTTTGTTATACGACCTTAATTTTCGGGTCCAGACAAATAAATAATAATCTTGCAAGATTTTGTAGTAACATTTGTAGGATATTTACTTTTTCTCCATTTAGCTATTCCGTCTTTTCCTAAAAGAAATGCGTTCTCTTGATTACTTCTTCCTATGATTCATACTCATCATTTTCTGACACCTCTTGCTCTGTTCCTCAGTCATCACTATTTTCTTCTACACAGTCCGCGTCTTCTGATTCAGCATTTTCACTGTCATGATCTTCATCACTCAGCTCGTGGAACCATTCCAGCCATACATCAGCATATCTTCTAAACTCTGTCCTTGGTATTTTCTGCCTTTGATTTTTATTCCACGAACTAAATGTATAGGGAATTTTTACTTTTTGTAGCTAAGTGTTCTCGGTACAAAGCAAATTAATTGTAATTAGTCTCGATATACCTAAAATCACGCATGTGAATGTTCGATTGAATCTAAGAAAGCACTAAAGTAACATAAACTTGCTTTGTTTCAGATTGTAGCAGTACTGCTCCCGCAGATGACCGTTATTCTCCAAGCTATAATAATGTTTCATAAACAGTGCAACCCTGCGTCGCTGGAAGCCAATGATGGCTGAAGCTAACAGATGGAGACTTAACGGAAAGATATGGAAAATGACATGAACTCAGTCGAACCTAGTCAGACAAAATAGAGCGGGAAAATCGTTTGGATGACGAGTGTCGTCCACCCGAACAATGGAGGATTAAGTAGGACCAGGGGAAGGCCTGGCCGTCATCTGCAGGATGAACATGATCCCCTGCACCCTGGACACCGGAACCCATCCAGTAAATGATATGTTATGTAACTGTGTACAAAAGTTAGTAGAATTATTTTCTCTTTCACGCAAACGTAACTAACCAAACGAACATCTCTTGTCCAACTAAAAAAATTTCATAAACTGAACAAGTTGACGTGACGAGATGCACCTGTGAAAGATCAGCCTGGGACGTTTCGTACTGGAATGGTACTTCGGCGGGTGTGGTCCGCGGCAGCACGGCTGTAGGACGCCAGAAGCCGCAGCCAATAACGCGATCCATTATTCATGCGTTTTAATGGTCGCGTTTATCGCGGCAGTACATCTGCTTTACCCAGCTCGGATTCGGAAATTGCAGTGTCACAATCCGAAATCAGTATGACGCCCCAGCGTCCGACCATTTTTGTAATGGATCTTATATTTTAATTAATAAAACCCATTTTTACGTGCGATAACCGTGGGATCTCGAGTGCCATATATTTTCGGAGGGCCAACTGAGCGCCTATATATTACGCCAGGCAATATGTTACACGTTAGAGGTAAATGAACGCTGTGACAGCTTTCTGCTTTCGCGAAAACCGCGGCAGCGAAAAAAATCAGCTCCGGTTTCCAGTGCCGTTATTCATCGCTCTGTGTGTGTGTATGTGTGTGTGTGTCCGCGTGCGTGTGCGTGAGTGGGTGTCACTTGCTGCACAGATCTCAATCGGAAAATAAATCCGTTTAATGTTCATCAACGCCCTTTTACTGTCCCTGGAGTGAAGTCTACATCGGATGCGGGCTGGGAGTCGGAGAAATTTCACTAGCAGGTTTACGTTAAATTAAATTAACTAATATGTGTGACCCAAAGTGCAAAAAAAATTGCAGTTGTGAAATACACGCTCCAAAAGAGGAGGCGCGAAAAGCGATAGCATGTTAAACGATAACTCAGTGACTCCGGCAACGCAAGCTAGCGAGCTGCTTCGAATAGCTTTATCGCTACTACACACATGTGTGAGGTGGCTGTTTCCTTTGAAGATGATATTTTTCGGCCAGAAAACCCATTTGATTCGTGTCAGTTTCACCTTTTCTGACTTCAACAGCTACGTTCCATATTCCACTTATGAGGTCGTAACTGCAGCTGAGTGACTTTGAGATGGCCGGCCGGAGTGTCCGTGCGGTTCTAGGCGCTACAATCTGGAACTGCGGGACCGCAACGGTCGCAGGTTCGAATCCTGCCTCGGGCATGGATGTGTATGATGTCCTTAGGTTAGTTAGGTTTAAGTAGTTCTAAGTTCTAGGGGACTGATGACCTCAGAAGTTAAGTCCCATAGTGCTCAGAGCCATTTGAACCATTTGACTTAGAGATGTGGGGTATCAGGTTTATTTCACAGAAAAAAGTAAGACCGATAGCATACAGCTTGAAGCCGTGCACATGGCATTACACTGTGAAAATTACTGTTAGTTAGAGAAATGGCTCTGAGCACTACGGGACTTAACTTCTGAGGTCAACAGTCCCCTATAACTTAGAACTACTTAAACCTAACTAACCTAAGGACATGACACACATCCATGCCCGAGGCAGGATTCGAACCTGCGATCGTAGCGGTCGCGCGGTTCTAAGACTGTAGCGCCTAGAACCGCTAGGCCACCCCGGCCGGCAGTTATAGAAATGAATCAAATCCAAATAAAGGGTAAAATCGGCTCTGGGACATTCTGTAGCGGACTCGCATTCGGGAGGACGACGGTTCAATCCCGCGTCCGGCCATCCTGATTAAGGTTTTCCGTGATTTCCCTAAATCGCTCCAGGCAAATGCCGGGATGGTTCCTTTGAACGGGCACGGTCGACATCCTTCCCCAATGCGATGAGACCGATAACCTCGCAGTTTGGTCTCTTCCCCCAACCAACCCATAACATTCTGTAGGGTTGAAATCGTTTCTGAAGCATTTCAGAAGTTAGTAAAAATTTCTTTATAACCAGTTCGACTCAATCTGTGCTTAAATAAATCTGTGAGAAAGAGTGGACTGACGAAGATTTGACACTAATATAAGCCAATTTCTATATTTTAACTTCATTCCATTCTCGCCACCACCATTAGGAGCATGATGAGTGGTATGGTCTTACCTGTACGGTATACAATATTTACGCCGAACAGAATTTATTTTTTCAATGACAAATTCATATGTGTACTGAGTTTAGTTTAAATTGCTTCCTGTGCCAGTTAGGCTTATTTTTACATGCCGCCCCTTTCCCATCTGTACATGTGCAACTATATTTTATCCTGACAGTGTTTTCCCTTTTTTTCAGATCGTAAGTACGATTGTTTTTGAAAAATTGAAACTCTGACATCCGGGAATGTCACATGTATTAAAATATTCCGGGCTTGTATGCCGTGACCGGATGAATTTCTGGTTGAAACCCTACCTTTCGTCTCATGTGGACAGGACGTCCTCAAATGGGTTGTAGCGTGTGCATCGGATTTTCGACAAGTAACAGTCTCCCATGAAGGTATCCTGCGCAGATGGGGACAGAACATTAGATTTCAACCAGAAATTAATCCGATCACGGCATAATAGCACGGAATGTTTAAATAAATATGGAGTAAGTCCCGCGATACGTGAGATATCTGTTCATTTTGGATATGCTGTTCGTAGGCATTTGAACAGGTAAATCCCGTATCTATGGATTGGGCGTGGTGGACCCGTTACTTGGCAGCCGCGCTCACCGTATTTATCGAGCCTTGATTTCTGTCTGTCGGGAGCCATGAAATCTCTCCTGTACCGCGATCGTGTTGAGTCTGAAACGGGTGTTACTGTGAGAATCGTGTGCGCAGCTGCTGCAATCCCAGAAACTCGGTGGGTTCGAGTGCGCCCGGCAGTCAATGCTGTGTCGGTGTCAGGAACGCATGGCGTCTGAGCATCCGTTACAACATTAGAGCTGTATTCATGTCGCACACCTTGCGTACTCACTATGTCCAATAATGTTTCAAATGAACCACTCTCTTGTTTCCTTTCCGAACTTCGACCACTGCTGCTACTTACCCCTAACTTTTGCGACCATGGGTAGCAATGCGGTTCTCAGTCGTTATGATGTGACCCACATCCCCTAGAAGTTTTCCGCAAAATTTCTGGGACATCCTATACAAAAAATATCATTGGAACACATCTAATGCTAACAACGGCCAGTTGTTCTCGAATTAGCGTCATCTTGACATCAGTGAATCAGGATCAAAAAACAGCTTCGAACGCTACCCGATGTGCGAAACATCCCGCAAAGAGAGTCGTAAAAAGTTTTGCAGATATATTTCCAGTGAGTCCAGTGAGCACTCCAAAAAAAGTCAGGGATTTAATGGTGTCTACCAACACATTACTGTACAACACAGCTTTATTGTACAACAATAACAACAGTGAGCCGAACGCCCTTTTCTGAGGTACGCTTGAAACTTCTACACTTGTATATGAGTCTCCACCCAAGGTGCAAAGAAATGCACGAAGTAGTCACAAATTTCATTTGATACCGCATATGATGGTAATACCATTAAGAATCGTTGGTATGATACGGAGTCAACTGCTTTTTGGGATTCAATAAATGTTGCACCCCAGTGATTGTTCTTGATCCACGGGTTTCAAATGGTTCAAATGGCTCTGAGCACTATGGGACATAAACTTCTGAGGTCATCAGTCCCCTAGAACTTATAACTTCTTAAACCTAACTAACCTAAGGACATCACACACACCCATGCCCGAGGCAGGATTTGAGCCTGCGACCGTAGCGGTCGCACGGTTCCAGGCTGTAGCGCCTAGAAGCGCTCGGCCACCCCGGCCGGCTCCACTGGTTTCAAAATGTCGTATGAGTAATGCGCGAGCTGGGCCGTGACCGATATTTTCGTAATCCATACTGTTTGTTGGCTGGGAGGTGGTTACTAAGTTCGAGATATGTCACTATGTTTAGCTCATAATACATACTGAGATTTTTGAAGAGATGGGTATGAGTGGTAGTTTCATCGATCACTTCCCTCTTGTAAACATGCGTGAGCTGTGCTTCGTTCCAATTACTGGGCAGTGTCTTTCATTCGAGGGATCTGCGATACATTTTGGCTAAGGGGGGACAATCCATCCGAGAATTTTGTATAGAAACTGACGGAGATATCATCGGGCCCTGGACTTACTGGAGATTTTTTCAGATAGTACTTCATTACAGATAACGGCACCATCCGCAAAATATCTAAGATGTTGACAAAGAGCCTCTTGTCAGGCCAATGTTATTTCCCCATAGCGACAAGAGGTCCGTTTCCAGAAGACTGACATCGATTGCTTTTAAAAATATTATTGTGTGCTGTTTGATTCAAACGATTTTCAAAACCAATGCTGGCTGCAGAATGAAGTAGATTAATATAATACGCAAAGAAAGAAACGAAAACTGGTATTTTAGACATTATGGAACGTGAAACTTCCTGGCAGATTAAATCTGTGTGCAGGATCCAGACTGGAACATGGGACCTTTGCATTTCGCGGGCAAGCGCTCGACTCACGCCCCGTCCTCACAGCTTTACTTCCTCCAGTACCTCGTCTCCTACCTTCCAAACCTTACAGAAGCTCTTCTGCGTGGTGCGAGGGTCGTGCTTGGGTAGCTCAGATGGCGCCAGCACGGTAGCTCAGCGTGTTCGGTCAGAGCGCTGATTGGCCTGTGTAATAAAAACACTGAGTGGAAGGATCAAGGAAACGAACTTTAACGGATTTCCACAACGACCGAACACATCGATCAAAAAAAAAAAAAAAAAAAAAAGGTAAAGCACTTGCCCGCGAAAGGCAAAGGTCCCGAGTTTGAGTCTAGGTCCTACACACAGTTTTAATCTGCCAGGAAGTTTCATATCAGCGCACAGTGCGCTGCAGAGTGAAAAACTCATTATGGAACGTTTTTGCTTATACTGACAATTTTACTTCTCCGACAAGAGGCCCCTTCTCTTCTTCCGTCTGACATATAGTGGTCCAAAGGTGTAACTCAGCAGCAAATTCTGCTTATAATCTAACACCATCGGGCCATGGATCCATGTGCAGTTCTTTTTATGGCAACCAAAAACTGTGCAAAGCATAGTCGATAAAATAGTTTGCCCCGTGGACAGCCGTCAGCACGTGACTGAGTCATTTCCCAAGCAGTCCAGCCGCCGCAGAGGGCATTTACTGTGGATTCGTGGCCCGACTACGACACCGAGAACACACCAGCACAGGCTCCGCGGCCTGGACGAGGGCCGAGGAACGGGGAACGACGCGCCGCGTCTTTCTTGCAGCAGCGGCGGACGGACAGCGGGCCGCAGCATCCTTTTTCCTACCTGCTAACTGCAGCCGGCGCTCATTGTGTATGGATGAGGCGGCAGCCCCGGATCCTAAACGACGTTCTTATTGCCCTCCAAGACGCGGCCTCCGCCGTCATTACCGATGCCTTTCGGCACGCGCCCTCTAAATGAGTCCGTTCGATGCGGCGTTTGAATTTCAGATGCCTCAATAAGCACACACGCGCGCGCGCGCATGCGCGGGCCGTGTGGAGTCCGCAATTTGTGCCTCGCGGGACGACCTGCGCCACGGCGAGACGCCAGCACCGCGGCTGGCTCCTCTGGTATTCATGCGGACGAGCTTACATCGGGACGTGGCTGATTTATGGCCTCGCTGGCTGCTGCTTGGCCACCCCGCGCAAACCTTTCCTTGGCACCGCCCGGGACACTAGTTCCGTGCGCTTTGCATATTTATTATATATCATTTATTTTTGCCGCGACGGCGTACGATTCGAGACGGCGCTTTCAGTCCACTTTGAGGTTGCATAAGCACTTTAACTTCATGTTCCAACGACCCACGTGCCGCAGTGCTAACACGCTGCCTAGGCTTCCATTCAGAAAGACTGCGGCTCGAGTCGTCGTTGCGACGTGCAGATTTAGATTTTCTAACCTGCGTGCAAGACTAATAACAGGATAGTTCTTTAGAAATGGACGCTTCTGAGCGACTAAGATTGCTTACGTTTTGGATGGTTAAAGTTTCAAACCTACGTTCTCCGTTCGCTTAGATAAGGTAAGTAAATCAGATATTACATGCTGGGGCCGGCCGGTGTGGCCGAGTAGTTCTAGGCGCTTCAGTCTGGAACAGCGCGACAGCTATGGTTGCAGGTTCGAATCCTGCCTCGGGCATGGATGTGTGTGATGTCCTTAGGTTAGTTAGGTTTAAGTAGTTCTAAGTTCTAGGGGACTCATGACCTCAGCTGTTTTAAGTCCCATAGTGCCCTTCCCCCATGAACCATGGACCTTGCCGTTGGTGGGGAGGCTTGCGTGCCTCAGCGATAGAGATGGCCGTACCGTAGGTGCAACCACAACGGAGGGGTATCTGTTGAGAGACAAGACAAACATGTGGTTCCTGAAGAGGGGCAGCAGCCTTTTCAGTAGTTGCAGGGGCAACAGTCTGGATGATTGACTGATCTGGCCTTGTAACATTAACCAAAACGGTCTTGCCGTGCTGGTACTGCGAACGGCTGAAAGCAAGGGGAAACTACAGCCGTAATTTTTCCCGAGGACATGCAGCTTTACTGTATGATTAAATGATGATGGCGTCCTCTTGGGTAAAATATTCCGGAGGTAAAATAGTCCCCCATTCGGATCTCCGGGAGGGGACTACTCAAGAGGATGTCGTTATCAGGAGAAAGAAAACTGGCATTCTACGGATCGGAGCGTGGAATGTCAGATCCCTTAATCGGGCAGGTAGGTTAGAAAATTTAAAAAGGGAAATGGATAGGTTAAAGTTAGATATAGTGGGAATTAGTGAAGTTCGGTGGCAGGAGGAACAAGACTTTTGGTCAGGTGATTACAGGGTTATAAATACAAAATCAAATAGGGGTAATGCAGGAGTAGGTTTAATAATGAATAAAAAAATAGGAGTGCGGGTTAGCTACTACAAACAGCATAGTGAACGCATTATTGTGGCCAAGATAGACACAAAGCCCATGCCTACCACAGTAGTACAAGTTTATATGCCAACTAGCTCTGCAGATGAAGAAGAAATTGATGAAATGTATGACGAGATAAAAGAAATTATTCAGGTAGTGAAGGGAGACGAAAATTTAATAGTCATGGGTGACTGGAATTCGTCAGTAGGAAAAGGGAGAGAAGGAAACATAGTAGGTGAATATGGATTGGGGGGAAGAAATGAAAGAGGAAGCCGCCTTGTAGAATTTTGCACAGAGCATAACTTAATCATAGCTAACACTTGGTTCAAGAATCATAAAAGAAGGTTGTATACCTGGAAGAATCCTGGAGATACTAATAGGTATCAGATAGATTATATAATGGTAAGACAGAGATTTAGGAACCAGGTTTTAAATTGTAAGACATTTCCAGGGGCAGATGTGGATTCTGACCACAATCTATTGGTTATGAACTGCAGATTGAAACTGAAGAAACTGCAAAAAGGTGGGAATTTAAGGAGATGAGACCTGGATAAACTGAAAGAACGAGAGGTTGTAGAGAGTTTCAGGGAGAGCATAACGGAACAATTGACAGGAATGGGGGAAAGAAATACAGTAGAAGAAGCATGGGTAGCTCTGAGGGATGAAGTATTGAAGGCAGCAGACGATCAAGTAGGTAAAAAGACGAGGGCTAATAGAAATCCTTGGGTAACAGAAGAAATATTGAATTTAATTGATGAAAGGAGAAAATATAAAAATGCAGTAAATGAAGCAGGCAAAAGGGAATACAAACGTCTCAAAAATGAGATCGACAGAAAGTGCAAAATGGCTAAGCAGGGATGGCTAGAGGACAAATGTAAGGATGTAGAGGCTTGTCTCACTAGGGGTAAGATAGATACTGCCTACAGGAAAATTAAAGAGACCTTTGGAGAGAAGAAAACCACTTGTATGAATATCAAGAGCTCAGATGGCAACCCAGTTCTAAGCAAAGAAGGGAAGGCAGAAAGGTGGAAGGAGTATACAGAGGGTTTATACAAGAGCGATGTACTTGAGGACAATATTATGGAAATGGAAGAGGATGTAGATGAAGATGAAATGGGAGATAAGATACTGCGTGGAGAGTTTGACAGAGCACTGAAAGACCTGAGTCGAAACAAGGCCCCGGGAGTAGACAACATTCCATTAGAACTACTGATGGCCTTGGGAGAGCCAGTCATGACAAAACTCTACCATCTGGTGAGCAAGATGTATGAGACAGGCGAAATACCCACAGACTTCAAGAAGAATATAATAATTCCAATACCAAAGAAAGCAGGTGTTGACAGATGTGAAAATTACCGAACTATCAGTTTAATAAGTCACAGCTGCAAAATACTAACGCGAATTCTTTACAGACGAATGGAAAAACTGGTAGAAGCGGACCTCGGGGAAGATCAGTTTGGATTCCGTAGAAATGTTGGAACACGTGAGGCAATACTAACCTTACGACTTATCTTAGAAGAAAGATTAAGAAAAGGCAAACCTACGTTTCTAGCATTTGTAGACTTAGAGAAAGCTTTTGACAACGTTAACTGGAATACTCTCTTTCAAATTCTGAAGGTGGCAGGGGTAAAATACAGGGAGCGAAAGGCTATTTACAATTTGTACAGAAACCAGATGGCAGTTATAAGAGTCGAGGGGCATGAAAGGGAAGCAGTGGTTGGGAAAGGAGTGAGACAGGGCTGTAGCCTCTCCCCGATGTTATTCAATCTGTATATTGAGCAAGCAGTAAAGGAAACAAAAGAAAAATTCGGAGTAGGTATTAAAATTCATGGAGAAGAAGTAAATACTTTGAGACTTGAAACTTCCTGGCAGATTAAAACTGTGTGGCCGACCGATGACATTGTAATTCTGTCAGAGACAGCAAAGGACTTGGAAGAGCAGTTGAACGGAATGGACATTGTCTTGAAAGGAGGATATAAGATGAACATCAACAAAAGCAAAATGAGGATAATGGAATGTAGTCAAATTAAATCGGGTGATGCTGAGGGGATTAGATTAGGAAATGAGACACTTAAAGTAGTAAAGGAGTTTTGCTATTTAGGGAGTAAAATAACTGAAGACGGTAGAAGTAGAGAGGATATAAAATGTAGACTGGCAATGGCAAGGAAATCGTTTCTGAAGAAGAGAAATTTGTTAACATCGAGTATAGATTTAAGTGTCAGGAAGTCGTTTCTGAAAGTATTTGTATGGAGTGTAGCCATGTATGGAAGTGAAACATGGACGATAACCAGTTTGGACAAGAAGAGAATAGAAGCTTTCGAAATGTGGTGCTACAGAAGAATGCTGAAGATAAGGTGGGTAGATCACGTAACTAATGAGGAGGTATTGAATAGGATTGGGGAGAAGAGAAGTTTGTGGCACAACTTGACTAGAAGAAGGGATCGGTTGGTAGGACATGTTTTGAGGCATCAAGGGATCACAAATTTAGCATTGGAGGGCAGCGTGGAGGGTAAAAATCGTAGAGGGAGACCAAGAGATGAATACACTAAGCAGATTCAGAAGGATGTAGGTTGCAGTAGGTACTGGGAGATGAAGAAGCTCGCACAGGATAGAGTAGCATGGAGAGCTGCATCAAACCGGTCTCAGGACTGAGGACCACAACAACAACAACAGTGCTCAGATCCATTTGAACCATTTTTACATGCTGGGTGGCTGTACACAAGTCTATTAGACTTGCGCTTAGATATAACTGAATGTCCTAAGCGAAACGGTGACATTTGGAGTGGTAGGGAGTAGTTGACACACCTTTAACCAACAGTGATGGAAAAAGTCGCAACACCAAGAAGGAGTTGTGCGACATAAACGAAAGTTTTTCTACATCTGAAAGATGATGTCTATTGAAATTTCGCGCCAGTCGTATAAGAGTGGCGCTAGTAAAGCCACTATGAGGATACAAATCACGTTCCCTTTTAATACACTGAAGTGCCAAAGAAACTGGTACAGGCATGCGTATTCAAATACAGAGATATATAAACGAGCAGAATATGGCACTGCGTTTGGCAACGCCCATATAAAACAATAAGTGTATGGCACAGTTGTTAGAACGATTACTGCTGCTACAATGACAGGTTATCAAGATTTAAGTAAGTTTGAACGTGGTATTATAGTTGGCGCACGAGCGATGAGAGGCAGCATCTCCGAGGTAACGATGAAGTGGGGATTTTCCCGTACGACGATTTCACGAATGTACCATGAATATCAGAAATGCGGTGAAACATCAGATCTCCGACTCGCTGCGGCCGGAAAAATATCCTGCAAGAATGGGATCAACGATGACTGAAGAGAATCGTTGAACGTGACAGAAGTGCACCCTTCCTGCAGATTTCAATGCTGGGCCATCATCAAGTGTCAGCATGCGAACCATTAAACGAAACATAATCAATATGGGCTTTCGGAGCCGCAAGTCCAGTCGTGTACCCTTGATGACTACGTGACACAAAACTTTACGCCTCGCCTGCGCCCGTCAACACCGACATTGGACTTTTGATGACTGGAAACCAGTTGCATGGTCGGACGAGTCTCGTTTCAAATTGTATCGAGAGGATGGACCTGTACGGGTATGGAAGGAAACCTCGTGAATCCAAGGACCCTGTAAGTCGGCAGGGGACTGTTCAGGCTGGTGGAGTCTTTGTAATGGTGTGGGCGTGTGCAATTGGAGTGATATGGAACCCCTGATACATCTAGATGTGACTCAGACAAGTGACACGTACGTAAGCATCCTGTCTGATCACCTGCATCGATTCATGCTCATTGTGCATTCCGACTGACTTGGGCAATTTCAGCAGGACAATACGACACCCCACACGTCCAGAATTGCTACAGAGTGGCTCCAGGAACACACTTCTGAGTTTAAGGACTTCCGCTGGCCACCAAACTCCCCAGACGTGAACATTATTAAGCATATCTGGGATGCTGTGTAATGTGTTGTTCAGAAGACATCTCCACCTACTCGTACTCTTACTGATTTATGGACAGTCCTGTAGGATTCGTAGTGTCGTTTCCCTCCAGCACTACTTCAGACATTAGCCGAATCCATGCCACGTCGTGTTGCGGCACTTTTGAGGGCTCGCGGGGGCAGTGCACGATATTAGGCAGGTGTACCAGTTTCTTTAGCTCTTCTGTGTACGTGCTATAACGGTCGCGAGCTTTAGGTAGTTAGACACTGGACGTAGTGAGTTGATGTTACTCAAGAGTGCCTTTAAGGCGACACGGACACCATTTTCAACACCTCACTGAGTTTGAACCGGATCTTGGTACAGGTTTACGAGAAACTGGATGTTACTTCTGCGATATTTCAGAAAAACTTAGCAGGGATGTAGGCGCTGCTGGCAGCGGTGGTCACGGGAATCTACAGTCGAAAGAATGCCGGGCGCTGGGTGGCTACGTGGCACTACCGAAAGGGAAGAGCGTGTGGCTCTGGAGAATCTTACTGCATCTGCAGCAGCAAATCGGTTACTGCAAGATCAGCTCTGACCCAGACGCCCTGTAGTGTTCATTCCGCTAACAGAAAACCACCGCCTTTTTCGACTTCAGTGGTGTCGAGTGAGAGCTCAGTGGAAAGTAAGGTGGAGGACTGTTGTGTTTTCCGATGAAAGCTGGTTTTGCCTCGGGGCCAGTGATGGTCGTGCGTTGGTTAGAAGGATGGCAGTTAAGGACTTGCAACCAACCTGTCTGCGTGCTACACGCTCTGCACCTACCTGGAGATACGGTCTAGGATGCGGTTTCGTGTGATATCGGGAGCTCTATCGTGGTCATCCCACGCATCCTGACTCCAAATTGGTACGTCAATCTGGTGATTCGGCCTGTTGTGCTGCCATTCGTGAACAGCATTCCAGAGGGATTTTTCAACTTGATAACCTTCAGCCACATACCGCTGTTGTAACCTAACATGCTCTACAAAGTGTCGACATGTTGCTTTGGCCTGTTATATCACCAGATCTGTCTCTAATCGAGCACATATGGGACATCATCGAACGACAGCTCGAGCATCATCCACAAGTTCAAATGGCTCTGAGCACTATGGGACTTAACATCTATGGTCATCAGTCCCCTAGAACTTAGAACTACTTAAACCTAACTAACCTAAGGACATCACACACATCCATGCCCGAGGCAGGATTCGAACCTGCGACCGTAGCGGTCGCGCGGTGCCAGACTGAAGTGCCTAGAACCGCTCGGCATCCACAAGTATTGATCGACTAAGAGCAATAGGCATGGAAGTACGTAACTCAAACTGATATCAGGCACCTGAACAACACAATGCATCCACGTTTGCATGCTTACATTCAACATTCTGGCGATTACACCAGTTGTTAATATACCAGCAGTTCACATTTGCAATGGCTGCGTGCTAGACATACTAGACCTACACCTGAAATTAGGTAGACAGATGTATGCGTTAAATTTCACTACGCTACATTAATTTTTTTTTATGTCTCGAGTTCTTTCCGTCATTGTTTGATGAGGAGAGCAATGGGCGCAATACTGATCTTTGTGGGGCCCGTAATACTACATCCCTTCTCTGTGACCTTTTTGTTCCAATTATTAGAAACTCGTCCTTTCTTCTTGTTTACGCGCGCAGAACGCTACATTTTTTGCATTTAGGGTAAGCTTTATCCAATCATAACAGTTTGTTTATCATTTCTTCTAAGGCGAGGTTTACGTTTCGTCAAAGTAGCGTGAAACTCGCTTAAAAGCCACAGTCAGGTGGGCCGGTGTAACAGACCAACGATCGTTAATCAGTCGCGTGTGTCCTATTCGGGGCTGGCTCACCTGCCGTTTCGCAGGTTAGAACGCTGCGCATTAAGCTATGCGAGCAGATCGTACAACAGCCGGCCGGAGTGGCAGAGCGGTTCTAGGCGCTACAGTCTGGAATCGGGCGACCGCTACGGTCGCAGGTTCAAATCCTGCCTCGGGCATGGATGTGTGTGATGTCTTTAGGTTAGTTATGTGTAAGTAGCTCTAAGTTCTAAGGGACTGATGACCTCAGAAGTTAAGTCCCATAGTGCACAGAGCCATTTGAACCATGTTTGATATCATACAACAGACAGATACAGGTTTTTTTAAAGGTTTTTATCCGTTCGAGCAGGGCCCTTGTTAATGTGGCGATCCAGCCGAAGCGTCTCGATCGGCAGGCGCTGCAGAAGCTGGTGAGCCACACGAGTCGGCTGTGTCGGTATGCACGGCGGCTGCCAGTTGTCTGGCGGCCAGCTGGTGGCACGCTGGCGTCTGGCGCGGCGCCACGGACCTTGGACACGCCAGCGAGCTGGCAGCCGGGCGCACTGGCGCGCCGCGGCGCTGCCCCAGACGGTACGGCGCCCAGGCAAGCGTCGCCCCCGCTAAATGTTGTAGGCGGCTGACCCAGAGTTTCGCGACACTATTGCCCTCTCTCCTGTCAACTATACGCTACTTGTCCATTTGTAACTTCAGTCGGTCACCTGTGTTACTGACACAAGATAAACAGACGCAATTGAAAGAAAACAAAACAGAATAATGAAATATGGAGCTATAATATACCAGGAGAAAAATGCTCTGAAACTTCTGCACTTCTGAAGTTGCGAGGGATAAAGCACAGTAAGAAGACAATGTAAGTATGTCAGAGACGGCGAAGGACTTGGAAGATAAATTGGTCGGAATGCATAATTTCGTGGGAAGAATCTATAAGATGAACATCAAAGTTAGTGAGACACGGCTAATGGAATGTTTCCAGTTAATTCAGGTGATAATGATAGAATTAGATTAGGAAACGAGACACTAAAAGCAGTCAATGATTATTGTTGTTTGGGGAGCAAACTGACGCGTTGGCCGAAGTAGATAGAGTAAAGATGTAGATTGGCAATAGCAAGGAAAGCGTTTCCGAAAAAGAAAATTTTGTTAACATCTAATATAAAGGTGACTCCTAGAAAATACAGAATGTGACCAAAAGTATCTGGACACCTGGCTGAAAATGATTTAGAAGTCCGTGGAGCCCTCCATCGGTAATGCTGGAATTCAATATGGTGTTGGCCCACTTGATGACAGCTTCCACTCTCGCAGGCATACGTTCAATCAGGTGCTGGAAGATTTCTTGGGGAATGGTAGCCCAATCTTCACGGAGTGCTGCACTGAGGAGAGGTATCGATATCGGTCGGTGAGGCCTGGCACGAAGTCGGCGTTCCAAAACACCCCAAAGGTGTTCTGTAGGATTCAGGTCAGGACTCTGTGCAGGCCAGTCCATTACAGGGATGTTACTGTCGTGTAACCACTTTGCCAGGGGCCGTGCATTATGAACAGGTGTTCGATTGTGTTGAAAGATGCAACCGCCATCCGCGAATGCCTTTTCAACAGTGGGAAACAAGAAGGTGCTTAAAACATCAACATATGCCTGTTCTGTGATAGTGCCTTGCAAAACAACAAGGGGTGCAAGCCCTCTCCTTGAAAAACAACACTACACCAAAACACCACCACCTCCTGAGTTTACTGTTGGCACTACACACGCTGGCCGATGAGGTTCACCGGGAATTCGTCATACACATACCCTGCCATCAGATCGTCACATTGTGTACCGTGATTCGTCACTCCACACAACGTTTTTCCACTGTTCAGTCGTCGTGTTTACGCTCCTTACACCAAGCGAGGCGTCGTTTGGCATTTACCGGCGTGACGTGTGGCTTATGAGCAGCCGCTCAGCCATGAAATCCAAGTTTTCTCATCTCCCACCTAACTGTCATAGTACTTGTAGTGGATCCTGGTGCAGTTTGGAATTTCTGTTTGCTGTCGGCGGTCTCTGTTAGTCAACAGACGAGGTCGGCCTGTACGTTTTTGTGCTGTACGTATCCCTTCACGTTTCCACTTTACTATCACATCGGAAACAGTGGACCTAGGGATGTTTAGGAGTGTGGAAATTTCGCATAGAGATGTATGTCACAACAGACAATCACCTGACCACGTTCGAAGTCCGTGAGTTCCGCGGAGCGCCCCATTCTACTCTCTCACGATGTCTAAAGACTACAGAGGTCGCTGATATGGAGTACCTGGCAGTAGGTGGCAGCACAATGCACCTAATATGGAAAACGTATGTTTTTGGGGTTGTCCGGATACTTTTGATCACATAGTGTTCATCTTGGTCCAAAAATACCGTGTAACTCGTGGCCAGTCGTCAGTTTTTTTGTTTTCAGTAAGATTCCATTTGGTAACAGTCGCCTGGAACACTGAGAGGGTACTTTTATCGATTATTTGGCTATCGTCAATCTGGATACCGTTGCTGATACAGACGTTGTACCGAATGCTAAAACAAATCGCTCGGGGTAGTTGAATCACCCTATGTACACGACTAAGAGTTGTTCAGTTCTGTGTATGCCCACTGTTGGTGGAGTAGGGCATATGTTTGTGGCACTTTTTCTGAGGGGAGGAGGGTGCAGTGTTCTGTGGTGCTATTATTTTGTTATGTCGTTGAAGTTTGCTTCCAAGTTTCTTTCGAATGCCATAAACACCGTATATAATTACTTGAAAATATCGATGTCATAATATGGCAGATATGATCGTTAAGAATTTTTGCACTAGTTTATAATTTGATTACACGTTAGTATACTTACTTTTTCTCGGTATATTTAAGAGGCCTGTCTTACATAGCTGCATCATGCCGTGCGTTGAAGGAAGCGGTATACTGGTTGCTCTTCTAGGAATTTCCCATCTCGAAATGTTTGACTGTAAACTTTTCCATGACGTTTTATGACCCACTCGTAGCGTCAGCTCCTGGAGATGGGTGAGCTATCATGATTTCTAAACGAACCCGTAACGAAACGCGGTGGTCTCCCTTGCATATTTCCTGTATTCACATACCCTGCATGGGAATGTTTCGAAACTGAGGAGCAGTAATGAAGTATCGGTCCAACCAGGGTTTTTTTCTAAGCTACCTCTTCCGCCGGTGGCCTACACTTCTTGTTGATTCTTCAAATGTGTGTGAACTCCTAAGGGACCAAACTGCTGAGGTTCAAATGGTTCAAATGGCTCTGAGCACTATGGGACTTAACTTCTGAGGTCATGAGTCCCCTAGAACTTAGAACTACTTAAACCTAACTAACCTAAGGACATCACACACATCCATGCCCGAGGCAGGATTCGAACCTGCGACCGTAGCGGTCGCGCGGTTCCATACTGTAGCGCCTAGAACCGCTCGGCCACCCCGGCCGGCAAGCTGCTGAGGTCATCGGTCCCTATACTTACACACAACTTAAACTAACTTATGCTAAGAGCAACACACACATCCATGCCCGAGGGAGGACTTGAACCTCCGATGGGAGCGGCCTCAAAACGCGCGAGCACTCCGCGCGGCGTTGATTCTTCGAACGAATTTCAGTCTAGCATCAGCGTTCCACGAGATTAGTTTTTTTCAGTTCCACTTTTAATCGCACCGTACGAACACTCACACAAATTTATTGGATGTGACCATTTCCAGTGATTGTCCGTCAATAATTTGACTGAACAATAACGGGCATTTCCGCATATTTATGTGAAATATTAACTGAAAATCTCTGGACCTAATGGTAATACTTTGTTTAGCCTGACTTCGTTCCACGCATGTTTTCTAGCGTTACTGTTTCTCTGAATACAGCAGCATCATCCGGAAACAGCTGAATGGAGCTTTTAACGTTACCCTTACGTTATATATGTATATCATGAACAGTAATGGTGGTATGACAGTCCCTTGGGCCACGCCGGAAGTTGTCTTACGTCTGATAATTTGATAATTACTCTCTGATAAAAAGGCATGCTTTTCAGCTAACAGCTTAATTTCATCTCTTATATAGGTCTGTGCTACTGACATTTGATACTTGACATCCTTACACTGAAAAAAAATTTAGACAAAATTTGAAAGTTACGGTTTTTTAGTAGATCGTAGGTTTTCCGTGTTTGGTATATCGAGCGCGCAACGCCTTCCATTATAACAATTTGGTTTTTTACTTCCGTTGTGTTTTCTTAAGGAATTGTTTCTGCTGCAAGAACTGAATGGGTTATCAGTATAATATCCGACTGCACTGAGTAGGCGCCGGACGAGTCCCGTATACAAATCACAGACCTACGAGGCTACGACCCGGAAGGAGGAAGCAGCAGCTCGCACAAAACCTTTATCGCGGCAAAATCATCCGTTTCCGGGGCGAAAGCCATGGTAACGACCGTCGCCGGCGCCAAACAAACAACATTCCCGTGCGCTGCAGTCATGCCTGAAATTCGCGGCGACCGCCACTTTAATGGCACATTTGCCGTGGTATTTGCCTATCTCTTTAGCGGATTAGCATCACAAATCACAGTCTTTGTGTGTTGCCTATTTTTATTATAGACGGGTACGGGCGCAGCGGCCCCACGAGACCGTTACAGAAAAGCCTTTGTGAAAATAAACAGTGCAAGAGGGGAGGCCGGAGAAGGCAGCGCGGCGCAGCCATTACGAGCGACGGGCTTTTTCGCGTCCGCTTTTCTTCGGCACGGCTGACGCCGCCCCGTCCGGCCGCCTCCTGCGGTGGACTACGGTGTCTTGCTGGTCTGACTACTGTGCGATCTAGCTGGTCCCCTGTAAAGCATGTTCGTACGCTGCCTGCAACAGACACTGGGTAACTGGATGTCTTGAGGGTTCAGTGGCGCTGTCGTCTTTCACCGAAAAATGTACAGGGTGGTCAGAGGAGCTTGTAAGGATGTTACAGGGTAATTTGTGTCGAGAAATAATTGTGAAGAAAAAAATCGATTCGTTGCGCCGCTTCCGATGTAATTAGTAATGAGGTTAGCCAATCAGGTCACTTTGCGTGCAAATTGAAGCAGCTTGCCAGAGGCGGTGCTGCGAAACGTGGTCCTCGTTCGGTTTCCTCAAACCGAACAAGAGAGCGATACAAAATTTGGCGATTGGCACTGGACAGTATGTAGCAGCCCTTTTTCTGTTTTCGCTTTTCCGTCTAATAGGTGAAAGTTTGATTTTATTTTTTACATATTGACTGTCATTGAAGGGTTTTACTTTTATTTAATATTGTCCCGTGTAAGTATCAGTTTGATTACTTTTAAAACTCAATGTTAAACGTGGGTCACTACACGTATAGTCTTCCCAACTCTGAGAGAAAAAAATTTTAGTAGCTTTACTACCAATGTTTACAGACGACGATACTTCAACCTTTCGTTCAGTTGTTTTAGTTACGAATCGCTAGTTTGTTCTTGGCATAGATCACGTAACCTTAACGTTTATTAATCTAAGTTAAATTAATGTTCAAGACTTGTATTATGTTTCAAATTAATAACGTCAGTTTATTGACAAGAATTATTAATAAATAGATTCACTCATACGATCTCATTCAAATAAGTTCTTTAATTAGATGTCTAAGTAGTATTCGCGCTAGCATCAGAGATGTTAGATAATATCCTGTCACTTTCGGTAAATAAGTTATTTCTATTTAATATACGCAAACTGTCATTAAGTATGGTCACTAGTTGCGTGAAGTCAAAGTTTCCCACTATCACAATTCAAAGTCCGAATCCGGTTAAAATTCTCAATTCAGTAAAGCGTTTAAATATTCACACGAATTGACATTAAAGCCAAAGAGATTACTATTCACCTTCCCGTTTATCTAATCTGATAAATGTCCAAATTAAAGTCTTGAACTGACAATCCTCAAAAACGATCATGTTACGATCTACTCTTGATCTCCGTTTAATAAAGTCCCAATTGTTGTTCTCTAAAGCTGTACGCCCTAAATAACTTCCGAACTGGAACAGACTAGAGACTAGAGTATCGTAATTACAGCGTATGGCTATTTATACTTTAATAAACACTATCTTTGGTGTCCCAGACCAACGTTCTATAATATTGATTTTCTTACGTATTGGAATAACTAATATTTTAATATTTTCTACTGTTTTTCCCCCTTCCCATGTTTCTAAAATTTATAATTAAATTTTCCTTTTCTTTTCTTTTGCTTTCGATACTACATATTTCCCTCTATTTGTTTTTTATTTATTTTTCGTATTACTACTAGTGGAGGGACTTGGGTCATTTTGTGAATTGATATTTTAAGGACGTGGGAGCTAATTTGGGAGCTATTTTTGTTTTTTAAACTCAGAGAGGCGCTGTAGATGTTACAAGTAGCAAGGATCTCTTGTTCAGTTTGGGGAAACAACACGAAGAACACTTTTTGCAACACCGTCTCTTGCAGGCTGCTTGAATTTCCGCGCGGGCAGTGACCTGATTGGGTAACTTCAATGCTAATTGGATCATACAAGGCGCAAGTGTCGAATTTTTTTCTTAAAAATTACTTCTCAGCATAAACTAAGGTTTTCAGGCTGTTTCTTCGACAAGCGCGTCAGGTTTGAGATATCACATTATGAACTTCATTTTCTCAAAACACATTAACAAGATACATAAACATGTTCATAACACCTTATCATTTCGGGTCTGGCAGTTGTTGTGTAGCATATGAGCTATTGTACTGTGCAGGTATGTAAGAATTCCCCATATATTTCACTATGACTGCCTGATAAAAGTCCACTTGCATTTCGTCTACAACATCTCGAATGTCCTCCTTTAACTCGCAGATGTTTCACGGCTTATGGAGATACGCGAATGATTTACGATAACCCTAGCGAAAAAAAATTGCAAGGGCGTAAAGTCACATAATGTCGTGGCCACTGTTGGTCGCAAGTAAGAGAGATGTGGCGATTCGGAAATCGCTCGTGGAGCAAATCAGTATTGTTTATATTAAATAATTTGCAGGTGGAAGGGGATGAAAGGAAAGAGGGGTTCATGCGGAACCAGTGGTGACGAGTGAAAATGTGTACCGGACTGGGACTTGATCCCTGGTTTTCCTCCAGACTGTCCGAAAGAACACACACCAAGCATTCATACAATCAATACTTTTCCGCGCTGAAATCACAACTCAAGAATTTCCATTTCGTTGAAATGAGGCTGTAAAAATCCCTTATCATCGCACGGTATCGGTTTCTGTAAACTGTGATAGTCTGTCTTGTCTCATCTTTAAAATAAAAAAAGGACCGATGATGCCACCCACTCAAAAACCAAACCGAGCGAAGTGGCGCAGTGGCTAGCACACTGGACTCGCATTCGGGAGGACGACGGTTCAATCCCGCGTCCGGCCATCCTGATTTAGGTTTTCCGTGATTTCCCTAAATCGCTCCAGGCAAATGCCAGGATGGTTCCTTTGAAAGGGCACGGCCGACTTCCTTCCCAGTCCCTCCCTAATCCGATGAGACCGATGACCTCGCTGTCTGGTCTCCTCCCCCAAACAATCCAATCCAATCAAAAACCAAACCAAACTGTCACTAACTGTCGATGCATTTGCCTCTCTCTTCCTCCTTTGACCAATGCAAGAATTTTCTGACTCCCATATCGGAGTGTAGTCACAAATCGATTTGTTGCAAGTGCATCTCATCGTCTTCTCAGAGCCCGGTCAGCAAAATGTCGCCTTTTCTCGTGATCAGCTACTTTCAGGTAGTCATGAATTCTGTATGGACGGCAATGAAGACCGTATCGGAGAATTCACCGTACTGAAAAACATCGAATGTGCAGTTGTTTGGGACAATGAAGCATTGGCTTCACTGGACTAACAGCCACATTGTCACGACGCACCACAATGTTTTCCACCGATCGGTCAGAACGAGACCGTCCATAACTCTTCATGTTCACTGTCAAACTAGTTTCATTAAACTTTTCAGTAACTCTGCGAACTGTTAATCGATTTGGTAGTTCACTGTGCCGTGGAATCTCACGAAGTCGTCTCACAGTTGATGTATAAATTCTTCCGTTCTGGTAAAATGTATTCACTGTTATCACACGCTGGACAATAGGTCAAGCACACCCGTAGACTTTGTGTGATACGACCAGCATTTGCCTTGTTCTGCACAAAATGCGACGCATCTCGACAATGAAGGAAGATATGCTGAAATGAGAGGGACAATTGTTTGATTTCTTCGTGTAATTATCTACCTCTTTCATATGTCACAGGTCTCTCTTTTAATTTTAAATTTCTGGTTGTATCAAAGGCGGCGACTTCGAGGATTTCCGATGTGTCAGTAACGTAGTCTCATGGGTTATACCCCTCCCCCACCTCATACTGCTTGACATTAAATTTTTTTTCGCCTATTTCTGTTTTTGAAAGTTGGTTCCTCATGTGTGTATCACCGTCTACACTAGACTCTAATATCGCTCGTTTCCCATTTTTTGTGTGACCCCCTTCCCACCACTAGCCTCAATCCTAGCAGTGTTCGGGGTGCCTTATTCCCTCTGCCGCTGAAGTATTGTTCCTGAAAAGAAGTGCTAATCGCATCAGGTTCTTCAAGCGTCCCAGAGTCGAGTGTACGTCGCCAATTTCCCACTGCCAACAACTTCAGTAGTGGTGATAGGGGATCCTCCCTCACATACCCTACATATATAACGCATATGCGTACTGAGTTTCGTTGGAGTTCCGTCTAGTGTTCCAGACTTATGCTTTTACTTGCTACCCATTCCAACTCTCAATCCCAGAGGGGCTCTTCTGTCCCTCAGCTGATCGTGTGTCTTGATTCGGGCCACTACAGATACATATTCCAATTGAAATTATAGTACTTTCAATCTTCAGTGTCACGATTACCTACGTGTGTGAGAATTTTTTTTAGTTTCTGATTTGTAAATTTTTATTTCTTTTTATGTGACGGTCGGGGATATGTGTTCCCGGGCCTGAAACGTGCCCTTGACATTCTCGTATTGCAGTAATCAGTTTCTTTCAGCTACTGCTTTAGTGGTAATGAAAAATTCACCATGCTGAAAAATATGCTGTGCCCAGTTCTTGGGAGCAGCGGAGAACGGACTTCACTGAACTAAGAGCCACAATAGGAGGAACCACCGCAATGATTTGCACAGTTCGGGCAGAAGAGAGCACGCAGAGCTCTTAAATTTTCACTGTTGAATCCATTTTAATGGACTGTAACGTAAGTCTGCCTACTGTGTATTCATTCGGTACTTTGCGCCCTAAAATCGAGCGAAGCGTCATACTGTTGCTGTATAACTTTTTTCGTTTTGATAAATGTTTTCACTGTTAGAAAGCGCTGCACAAAAGTAAACAATTCCATGATGAGACGTACAATGACGAAATGTTAGAAATGAAGGCTGAAGTAACAACCTGATTGCCTGATTGTTTATGGAACCCGAAATATGCAATATGACCAACTGACAAACAAAAACATACTGCGCGATTCAAAACCAGCACTCACTTTGAAGGACCCTTTACTTCAAACGCTCTTCTTCTGCCCGTCAAAATTTTTGAGACGTCCCTTGGCAAAATGAAATGTAATTCTCACACTGAAATTGGTTAGCTGTTAGAATATGTGACTTCTTAAAATTAGAAATCTTAGGTATGGCGTGTTCACTGTTTGAACAACAGATATATTGCTCAGTGATATTTTACTATACCTCCGGTCTTTTCCAGCCAATCTCGTTAAAGCATACTTTCCTGTCTTGGGATTCTTAGAGTTATCTCTATCTATCACATATTTTATTAAGCTCATTTTTTTCAAGAGCCTCTGAAACGGATACAAAATAATACGTTAAAAATGTCAAGTTGTGTGAGTAATGTTTTACCTGCAGCAAAAATGTGAAAAGTAGGCTGACACGGAAAGCAGATATAAGTGTTCAGACTTTCGTCCTTCTCACATGATTTTGCATGCCTTAGTCTGTCTAGCGAAACATATGCAGCCTATTCGGAGAAATAATCTTCCAAAAACCTCGTTGCCTTTAGTCAAAATATTACTGTCCGCGGGAAAGTGCTGTGTATTAAGCAGTTTTGGTGGACGCACAAGGGGACGACAGATCTGTGAGCACTTTTCTGTAACATAAGAACAGGACACATAGGAACAGGTATCGCCGCCTAACGGCCCGCCGTCACTCGCCATACACAAAGAAACCTGCTTAACTGGAGAGTCGCCAAGGCGGTAGGTCGCCACACCCAAAGGTCGCAGCTCGCTGCGTGTCCCCGGCACGAGTCAGTCTCCTGTCGAACGAGACCCGCGAGAAAGACAGGCCACGGTGCATATGTTACATCACGTGACACTACAGGTCTTACGAGCGCCAGCACCCGCCTATTGCGGGAACCGAGTAAGTACGTACATCGAAGAGCCAAAGAAACTGACACTCCTGCCTAATATCGTGTAGAGCCCCCTCGAACACGCAGAAGTGGCATGGACTCGACTACAGTCTGAAGTAGTGCTGGAGAGAATTGACATCATGGATCCTGCAGGGCTGTCCACAAACCCGTAAGAGTACGATGGAGATATCTTCTGAGTAGCACGTTGCAAGACATGCACAGTAACGTTCATGTCTGGGGAGTCTGGTGGCCAGCGGAGGTGTTTCAATACAAAAGTGTGTTCCTGGAGCCACTCTGTAGCAATTCTTGACGGGTGGGATGTCGCATTGTCCTGCTGGAATTGCCCAAGTCCGTCGGAATGCACAATGGACATGAATGGATACAAGTGATCAGACGTGATACTTACGTACGTGTCACCTGTCAGTCTCGTTTCTAGACTTATCAGGGGTCCCATATCGTTCCAAATGAGCACGCCCCATACCATTACACAGCCTCCACCAGCTTGAACAGTCCCCTGCTAACATGCAGGCTCCATGGAATCAAGAGGTTGTCTCCATACGCGTACACGTCCATGCGCTCGATACGATTTGAAACGAGACTCGTCCGACCAGGCAGCTTGTTTCCAGTCATCAACAGCCCAATGTCGGTGCTGATGGGCCCAGGCGAGGCGTAAAGCTTTGTGTTACGCAGTCATCAAGGGTACACGAGTGGGCCTTCTTCTCCGAAAGCCCATATCGATGTTTTTTCGTTGTACGGTTCGCACAATGACAGTTGTTGATGGTGCAGCATTGAAATCTGCAGGAATTTGCGGAAGGGTTGCACTTGTGTTTTCTTGAACGATTTTCTTCAGTTGCCGTTGGTCCCGTTCTTGACGGATCTTTTTCCGCTTGCAGCGATGTCGGAGATTTTATGTTTTACCGGATATTCACGGTACACTAGTGAAATGGTTGTACGGGGAAATCCCCACTTCATCGCTACCTCGGAGATGCTATGTCCCATCGCTCGTGCACCGACTGTAACACCACGTTCAAAGTGACTGAAATCTTGATGACCTGTCATTGTAGCGACAGTAGCCGATCTAACAACTGCGCCAGACAGTTGTTATCTTATATAGGCGTTGCCGACCGCAGTGCTGTCTTCTGCCTGTTTACATATCTGTGTGTTTGAATACACATGCCCGTGCCAGTTTCTTTGCCGCTTCAGTGTATCTCAGGTAAGTTTAATAACACTTGCCTATATGTTTGTACGCAAGTTCTCGGTAACACACGACAGCCGCGCGGGATTAGCCGAGCGGTCTTAGGCGCTGTAGTCATGGACTGTGCGGCTGATACCGGCGGAGGTTCAAGTCCTCCATCGGGCATGGGTGTGTGTGTTTGTCCTTAGGATAATTTAGGTTAAGTAGTGTGTAAGCTTAGGGACTGATGACCTTAGCAGTTAAGTCCCATAAGATTTCAAATACATTTGAATATTTTTGAACACACGACATAATTAAGATCTTAGTTGGTATCTTTTCAATTACATATTGATTTCCCGTGGGCCTTGCACCGAGCCTTACGTTCGCGTAGTGTAACGGACAAACCGACTATTGTGACGTCCGAAGATCGTTGCAGTGCCCGTGTATCTCGTTGGCCCCCCCATGTCAAAAGAGTGGCGTATAGGTGGGGTACGGAAAGTTTCGTGTAAAATAAGTCATTGTGCCACAGTTCGGCAGTTGAAGATCGTGCTGTACGAACAACATGCACACTTGCGGTTATAGGTTTATCTATGGCGCCTTATGTTACTTCTCTATGTCTTAAAAATGTATAAAAACCTAACAAATTTTATTTCGGGGTTGTAGATAGCACAAGCAACAGACGTTGCGCTCATCTTCATTAGGGGTTCGGCATGAGATGCAGCGCATTATATCATTTGAGTGTTTATCTTCTAACTTCAGCTTCAGCTTCTTGTGAGAAAGGTAATAGCAGAACAACCAGTTGAGTAGTTTCCACTACTTGTACAATGACTGTGTTGAAAAAAAAAATGGTTCAAATGGCTCTAAGCACTATGGGACTTAACTTCTGAGGTCATCAGTCCCCTAGAACTTAGATCTACTTAAACCTAACTAGCAGTCGCGATCGCGTGGTTCCAGACCGTAGCGCCTAGAACCACTCGGCCACTCCGGCCGGCGACTGTGTTGAACATTTACCTGTTCGTAAGATCGTATGACGAAGAAACCATGAAGGAAGTTAATGAAAATTTTAGGACAGATATCAAGAAGCAGGCGGAAGATACACCTAAGTTAGGATTTTTGAAAGATAGAATTTTGCTTGCTAACAGTAAGTACGTAAATGAACTAATAAATGTATCGAACAGGCTGCTTGGCGCACATTCAGATTCAAGCACAGAAAATATTAACGCGAAGAGCAGTACGTTAGTAGAAAGACGAATTCACTAACACCCATATGATTAAGTCGGTAAATATTACAAGTCAAATAAGAAGAAAAATACTCTGCACACTGTCACCTATGTTTTGAATGTTAAAATTTTCTACCGAGGTAAATTACGAAATGAGGAGATACTGCAGAGAAGAAGAAATCTACTGAAAATCGTTACCAGAATAGGAGACAAGTTAACAGATCATTCACTGTGCCGTCCCGATGTTGTTACTGTACCGTTGGAAGAAGCAGTGAAGCAGTAAAATTGAAGATACTTGGGAAGATGCGATAGTACTGCGCATCACATTATCGAGAACATTATACGTAGTAAACAGGCAATGATAATAAAATTTATTCAGAGTCCAAGGAAAGAAATGTCGATATCAAAAAGGCTTGAAGAAGTATGACACTGTAAACAGGAGAAGCAAAGTATATTTTGCATCCGTTTTCTTACTGGTTGCTGCTGGTGCAACAGAAGAGGAGCTCTCTTTTGGCAACAATTATTATTGTACACATGATTGCATAGACGTGACGGTCACATTCATTGACTGTATAAATACTCATAAGTCATTAAACTCCTAGAATGGCTGCAAGTAATTATTGTCGAGCCGTGCACGCCCTGACGTGAATGGAGCACACACAAGCAAACGATGCGTGTGTGCAGCGACACAGCGGGAACATTAGGTATCGCAAAGCATCATGATGACAACGTCGATATCTGCCGATATAAGCGTGCTGAGGGTACCCGATTATCGACAGTACAGGCAGAATTTCCTTCTTGGTGGAGAGTGAGGGACTGTAGAATCATCAGTAAGGGGTTGGAGAAATACCCATAACATCTGTTAACACTAGCTCAGTTCTAAGACATTAATTGAGAACTACAGTATGTAATGGGTAGAGGCAATGTCACCCCTCCGTAAAGGTATATAAATGCAACGTGAAAAGTTGAAATGGATATAAAACCAGAAAGATTTTAATTACATTGCTGGTGGTACCTCTCAGGACTTTCACACTGGTCAAGAATGCAGGACTGCTGACGGAAGAAATATGCAGTATCACTGGTAGCAAGGCTTCCGTTTATTAAAAGAGTGAGGAGAAAGTTCATCATATCACTCAGTTGTTACATCGCTGCAGCAGGGGTAGAATAACTTCACATTTATCCATACAGAAAACATAAACCGAGTGACTTTATGAGAACATATTTGAACAGAGCCTCTGCCAAAATGTTTAACAGATCAAAGTGGAAACATAAAAAATAAAACTGCTCTGTGCAAACAGAATTTGCTTTAATATTTAGAAAATATCCCGGCTGCATTTGTGAAAAGCTTCACCGCTGACATTTACAGGCACCGGGTATTGTCCTTCTCTTTTTAAGGCGTCTCGAATACTGCTAAAAATATGGAGGATTCATCAAAAACTAATATGTACTTAACATTTCGGTAGACAAAGAAGTTACAAATATTAACTATAAAAAAACCTGTTTTCAATGTATCTTTCCGTTTCAAATACTTTTTCAGTGTTGCCTACATTCGGCCTCACACCCCGGATAAGGTTTCGCATATGTGACAAGCATTATTAGTGTGGTGAGAGTAGACGAATATTCTGGACCCAGTTTCTTGCTGATTGCTGATGATGCAACGGAAGAAAAGTTCCATTGCGTGCAATAGGATTTGTGTCGTTCACGTTCCTTAATTGTATTTACTGCTGTAGCATCTTGAGAAATACTAAAATGCACTTTCATGTTAATAACTACTCTTGTCGACGCCAATCGCTAGCTATCTTGGCTATATTTCTCGCGCACCTACTTGATAAAGTTGGAACTACAGCTTCAGCTGTGTAATTCATCGAATAGTATTTCGTACTGTCGCTGTTACCGCCTCAAAACCGAAGGGGACGAGTGGATAGTAAGATTTACTTCGTCGAGCAAATACTTAAAGTTAGTTAAATATTTCTTAATGCACATTTTGCGGTCTGCAGATCTTACTGATTTGCGTGACTTAGGGATCCTTTCAATCACACCGTATTAAACATTATTGAAACACAAATGCGAGAAACATTATTCCCTAAATATCTATATGCGAGCGGTGGTAGTTTCTATGTTATGACCTCCACAAGGGCGACATGTAGGATACTGAAGATTAATAGTAGGTTTCGCGAACAGGTTATTGGAATTATCATACAAGATTTTTGCTACAAATTCGACCCCGTTGTTCGACTGTACGAGCCACATTTTCCAGCATTTCTTCCACACACTACCACGAGTTCCTGTAGTTGAACTGACCTTCAGTGTGTACAGTCCACATTATCCTGCTAGACCATCGTATTACGGATCCCTCATGGGTCAGTGTTCCACTACTGGCCTTACAAGTGTTTTGTAAAATCTTTTGTTTCCTACTATTCCTAAGAAGCCTTCAGTTTATTATACTTAAAATTTCTCTACATTCAGAGTTAGTTGTCAGTCTTTGTACAAGTCTTTAAGCCAAGATCTGGCATGGTACTGCTAATTTCTATGAGACAACACTTCCCCCCACCACGTAAATTGTAGAAATCTAAACTTGCAGATGGTAAGCGTCTAGGACATAGTTTGGCAACTGTCTGTAACACTAAATAAATACAATGTAATGTTGTATGATTCATCACAATCTTCACCTCCAGGGAACTGGGCTAACTGCCAGTTCCTTCTTCAAAGGTTAGTGTTGAGTCCATCTCATTCTGGGCTTACGAGGGTTTCTTCCTCCTCTCGGACTGTATATCCATAGTTGCTTTGGCAGCCTATCTTCGGGTATTCTGCTCACGTGCTCTTCAAAATGGTTCAAATGGCTCTGAGCACTATGGGACTTAACATCTGAGGTTATCAGTCCCCGAGAACTTAGATCTACTTAAACCAAATTAACCTAAGGAAGCCACACACATCCATGCCCGAGGCAGGATTCGAATCTGCGACCGTAGCAGTCGCGCGGTTCCAGACTGAAGCGCCTAGAACCGCTCGGCCACATCGGCCGGCCTCGTGGTCTTTCCGCCTGTTTTTGTATTTCTCTGTTGTGTTGTTTATTCTTCCAACATTCCCTTTTTCACTAATTTGGTCATTCATGGTCACGTACCGGCGCCTGCCTCTTTCCCTGTTGTTAGAAATCTATATCCATTTTGTGAGATAGCCACTCTGGTACATCTGAGAAGTGACAGTCATAGGTTTGTAAAACATTATTGTTATTTCTTTTCTAACTGTGTTCTTTAAAGTTCTATTAAAGTGACACATGTATATTGAATCTGTTGAAACTAGTTGCCCATATCTCTATTTTAAAAATTGTTAACTTGTTCAGTTATTCTGTTGTCGACAGCAATTTTTGGTCTGACTGGCTCAACATCTTTAACGGTGAAAAAAGAATGTGCTGTAAAATATTTCTGTCCCATATAGTTTGGCAGTCCACCTGTACAGCATGTGATGATTAAATCAACGAAACCATCCGATATCGCTTGATTACGGTAACGGCGCCCCGTCTCTGGAATTTCTCGCAACCTTAAAGGAACTGGCGCCAATCGTCTGGGGTGGGCAGGCCAGATAAATCTTGCAGATGCCAGACTCACGTGGTTGGGAGTGTCCAGAAAAGTGTAATTCTTGCACGAAAGAGTTCGCTTAGGAAACTGTCGGAAAAAACAGTTATTTTTTTCACTTGGGGCTCTTACTAAGTTGGATTAATGGAGGAGGTAGAAGAGATACACAGATGAGTGGCACGACTCGTCATAGTTTTGTGAAGTCAGAATCAGTTTACAGAAATGCTCAATAAAATGGAATGGGAGTCGGAAAAAAATTATAGTGCTCAAATTCCTCCCGCGACTTACATAAATAGCTGCTGTAGCAACCTGATGACGTCGATCAGTTACTGCGCAGAAATAGTGTGGGACTTAAGGAATGTTATCCGACGGCAAATCCGAGAAGTGTATTTCCAACGAATCCGCCAGGGAAGCCCCAAAAAGTCATATCTGATGGGCGGTACGATTGTAGGAATTCTGTCGGTTTAACTCATTGGCCTACGTCACAGTACCTTACTAAACATGACTAGGTCAATCGCGAAAATACACTACTGGCCATTAAAATTGCTACACCAAGAAGAAATGCAGATGATAAACGGGTATTCATTGGACAAATATATTATACTAGAACTGACATGTGGTTACATTTTCACGCAGTTTGGGTGCATAGACCCTGAGAAATCAGTACCCAGAACAACCACATCTGGCCGTAATATCGGCCTTGATAAGCCTGGGCATTGAGTCAAACAGACCTTGGATGGCGTGTACAGCTTCAACACGATGCTACAGTTCATCAAGAGTAGTGACTGGCGTATTGTGACGACGCAGTTGCTCGGCCACCATTGATCAGACGTTGTCAATTGGTGAGAGATCTGGAGAATGTGCTGGCCAGGGCAGCAGTCGAACATTTTCTGTATCCAGAAAGGCCCGTACAGGACCTGCAACATGCGGTCGTGCATTATCCTGCTGAAACGTAGGGTTTCTCAGGGATCGAATGAAGGATAGAGCCACGGGTCGAAACACATCAGAAATGTAACGTCCACTGTTCAAAGTGCCGTCAATGCGAACAAGAGATGACCGAGACGTGTAACCAATGGCACCCCATACCATCACGCCGGGTGATACGCCAGTATGGCGATGACGAATACACGCATCCAATGTGCGTTCACCGCGATGACTCGAAACACGGATGCGACCATCATGCTGCTGAAAACAGAACCTGGATTCATCCGAAAAAATGACGTTTTGCCATTCGTGCGCACAGGTTCGTCGTTGAGTACACCATCGCAGGCGCTCCTGTCTGTGATGCAGCGTCAAGGGTAACCGCACCCATGGTCTCCGAGCTGATAGTCCATGCTGCTGCAAACGTCGTCGAAGTGTTCGTGCAGATGGTTGTTGTCTTACTAACGTTCCCATCTATTGACTCAGGGATCGAGACGTGGCTGCAGGATCCGTTACAGCCATGCGGATAAGATGCCAGTCATCTCGACTGCTAGTGATACGAGGCCGTTGGGATCCAGCACGGCGTTCCATATTACACTCCTGAACCCACCGATTCCATATTCTGCTAAAAGTCATTGGATCTCGACCAACGCGAGCAGCAATGTCGCGATACGATAAACCGCAATCGCAATAGGCTTCAATCCGACCTTTATCAAAGTCAGAAACTTTATGGTACGCATTTCTCCTCCTTACACGAGGCATCACAACAACGTTTCACCAGGCAACGCCGGTCAACTGCTGTTTGTGTATGAGAAATCGGTTGGAAGCATTCGTCATGTCAGCACGTTGTAGGGGTCGCCACCGGCGCCAACCTTGTGTTAATGTTCTGAAAAGCTAATCATATGCATATCACAGCATCTTCTTCTGGTCGGTTAAATTTCGCGTCTGTAGCACGTCATCTTCGTGGTGTAGCAATTGTAGTGGCCAGTAGTGTATTTTGCTTGAAATGAAACGAACTGGTGGGACACTGGAGAACATAGCGTCTAACGCGTGGGATGTCAGTGTTGTAAAGTGTAGTTATGCAGGGTGTTACAAAAAGGTACGGCCAAACTTTCAGGAAACATTCCTCACACACAAATAAAGAAAAGATGTTATGTGGACATGTGTCCGGAAACTCTTAATTTCCATGTTAGAGCTCATTTTAGTTTCGTCAGTATGTACTGTACTTCCTCGATTCACCGCCAGTTGGCCCAATTGAAGGAAGGTAATGGTGACTTCGGTGCTTGTGTTGACATGTGACTCATTGCTCTACAGTACTAGCATCAAGCACAATGGATTAGCACAGGGTAATAGCCGTGGCGCCGGCCGCGGTGGTCTAGCGGTTCTAGGCGCGCAGTCCGGAGCCGCGCGACTGCTACGGTCGCAGGTTCGAATCCTGCCTCGGGCATGGATGTGTGTGATGTCCTTAGGTTAATTAGGTTTAAGTAGTTCTAAGTTCTAGGGGACTGATGACCACATATGTTAAGTCCCATAGTGCACAGGACCATTTGAACCATTTTTTAATAGCCGTGGCGCGGTACGTTTGTATCGAGACAGATTTCCAGAACAAAGGTGTCCCGACAGGAAGACGTTCGAAGCTATTGATCGGCGTCTTAGGGAGCACGGAACATTCCAACCTATGACTCGCGACTGGGGAAGACCTAGAACGACGAGGACACCTGCAATGGACGAGGCAATTCTTCGTGCAGTTGACGATAACCCTAATGTCAGCGTCAGAGAAGTTGCTGCTGTACAAGGTAACGTTGACTACGTCACTGTATGGAAAGTGCTACGGGAGAACCTGTTGTTTCGGTACCGTGTACAGCGTGTGCAGGCACTATCAGCAGCTGATTGGCCTCCACGGGTACACTTCTGCGAATGGTTCATCCAACAATGTGTCAATCCTCATTTCAGTGCAAATGTTCTCTTTACGGATGAGGCTTTATTCCAACGTGATCAAGTTGTAAATTTTCACAATCAACATGTGTGGGCTGACGAGAATCCGCACGCAATTGTGCAATCACGTCATCAACACAGATTTTCTGTGAACGTTTGGGCAGGCACTGTTGGTGATATCTTGATTGGGCCCCATGTTCTTCCACCTACGCTCAATGGAGCACGTTATTATGATTTCATACGGGATACTCTACCTGTGCTGCTAGAAGATGTGCCTTTACAAGTACGACACAACATGTGGTTCATGCACGATGGAGCTCCTGCACATTTCAGTCGAAGTGTTCGTACGCTTCTCAACAACAGATTCGGTGACCGATGGATTGGTAGAGGCGGGCCAATTCCATGGCCTCCACGCGCTCCTGTCTTCAACCCTCTTGACTTTCATTTATGGGGGCATTTGAAAGCTCTTGTCTCCGCAACCCCGGTACCAAATGTAGAGACTCTTCGTGCTCGTATTGTGGGCGGCTGTGATACAATACGCCATTCTCCAGGGCTGCATCAGCGCATCAGGGATTCCATGCGACGGAGGGTGGATTCATGTATCCTCGCTAACGGAGGACATTTTGAACATTTCCTGTAACAAAGTATTTGAAGTCAAACTGGTACGTTCTGTTGCTGTGTGTTTCCATTCCACGATTAATGCGATTTGAAGAGAAGTAATAAAATGAGCTCTAACATGGAAAGTGAGAGTTTCCGGACACATGTCCACATAACATATTTTCTTTCTTTGTGTGTGAGGAATGTTTCCTGAAAGTTTGGCCGTACCTTTTTGTAACACCCTGTATAGGAAACGGGCGGAAACTACCGGAGGAAGGCGGGCGGAAGACGCAGCGCTGGCGGTAGCGCGGGTCACGTGGTGGTGCGGCCGGCAGTTTAGAGCCCGCGGGGAAAGTTGGGTCCCGCGAGGGCCGTCGCGACGCCGGCAGACGGCGTGCCCTCGCCCGCTATCGACCGCGCCGCGTGCCGGGGAGGCGAGACCGCGGCCAGGAAGGAAAGAGGCGCGCGTCGAACGTCGCAAAACGGGATAACTGTGCATCGAGCTGCGAGGATACAGAAAACTGTTCAGGGGGACACTTGTTCCTTCACAGCTGATTACGCGTATACTCCTGTGTCACCTGACCGGGGACGCTTTTGCTACATGACATTGATTATCTCTCTTTTTGCATAATCGTTGTTTACGCACAGCTGTTGTGTCAGTGTATTAAAACAACCTGCTTCCGTCAGAAACGAACTGTCCTCTGTTATAGTGTGACATCGTAATCAGATGCACGACAAATCAGAACTATTAACAAGCATCATTCTGTAAACCAACATCTAAATTCAGCTATAGTAATGGAGCACATGCAGCATACAGTAAATCTATGCTTCTCCATGTGCTTCGCCACAGATCTACTGTGTACTGCGCAGCAGTATGCTAACTATGATTTTAAAATTTTTTCTAGAAGCCGTAAATCATCACCTCCTCAAAGTAACGTGAACCATATCTCTTTCCTTTGTTAAAAATCCTCATTGTATCGAATGGTTGATGTCATCCTACTTATTTTGCTAACTTTAGCTCCATATTTAGCAGTTATCTACAACAGCTAGCTCAGAGAAAGTTCCGTACCTGAAGACTGGAAAATTGCTCAAGTCACACCAATACCAAAAAAGGGAAATAGAAGTAATCCGCTGAACTAACGCTGAATCACTAACGTCGATTTGCAGTAGGGTTTTGGAACATATACTGTGTTCGAAAGAAAACGATTTATTGACACACAGTGAGCAGGGATTCAGAAAATATCGTCCTTGTGAAACACAACTAGCTCTTTATACTCATGAAATAATGAGTGCTATGGACAGGAGATGTCAAATTGATTCCATATTTTTGTATTTTTGGATTTCCAGAAGGCTTTTGACACCGTTCCTTAAAGCGTCTTCTAACCAAACTGCGTGCCTATGGAATATTGCATCAGATCTGCGACCTGATCCGTGATTTCCTGTCAGATAGGTCACAGTTCGTAGTAATACATGGAAAGTCATCGAGTAAAACAGAAGTAATATGTGGCGTTCCCCGAGGAAGTGTTATAGGCCTTCTGTTGTTCCTGATTTATATTAATGACATAGGAGACAATCTGAGAAGCCGTCTTAGATTGTTTGCAGATGATGCTGTCATGTACTGTATTGTAAAGTCGTCAGATGACCAAAACTAATTGCAAAATTATTGTGTGAAAAGTCGCAATTGACCCTGAATAAAGAAAAGTGTGAAGTTATTCACATGAGAACTAAAAAAAAGCACTCCGTCTTCAGGCCACAAGTGGCCCATCGGGACCATCCGACCGCCGTGTCAGCCTCAGCTGAGGATGCGGATAGGAGGGGCGTGTGGTCAGCACACCGCTCTCTCGGTCGTTGACTGGAGCCGCTACTATTCGGTCACGTAGCTCCTCAATTTTCTTCAAGAGGCTGAGTGTACCCCGAAAAATGGGAACAGCTCATGGCGGCCCAGATGGTCATCCATCCAAGTGCCGGTCACGCCCGACAGCGCTTAACTTCGGTGATCTGACGGGAACTGATGTATCCACTGCGGCAGGGCTGTTGCCAGTACTAAAAGAAATCAACTAAATTTCGATTAAGCGATAAGTCACACAAATCTGAAGGCTGTAAATTCAACTAAATACTTTAGGGATGTAAATGCCGTGCGACTAGGGCTTCCCGTCGGGTAGACCGTTCGCCGGGTGCAAGTCTTTCGATTTGACGCCACTTCGGCGACTTACGCATCGATGGGGATGAAATGATGATGATTAGGACAACACAATACGCAGTCCCTGAGCGGAGAAAATCTCCGACCAAGTCGGGAATCGAACTCGGGCTCTTAGAATTGACATTCTATGGCGCTTACCACTCAGCTACCGGGGGCGGACACTTTGGGGATTCCAGTTACAAATAACCTAAATTGTAACGATCACATTGATAATGTTGTGGGTAGAGCAAATCAAAGACTGCGATTCATTGGTAGAACACTTACAAGGTGCAACAGGTCTACCAAAGAGACTGCTTACATCACGCTTGTCCACCATATTCTGGAGTATTGCTGTACGGTATGGGATCCACAACAGGTGGGACTGACGGATGGCATCGAAAAAGTTCAAAGAAGGGCGGCTCGTTTTGTATTATCGAGAAATGAGGGAGACAGTGCCAGAGACATGATACGTTAATTGGAGTGGCAATCATTAAAACAAAGGCGTTTTTTGTTGCGACGGGATCTTCTCATGAAATTTCAATCATCAGTTTCCTCCTTCGATTGCAAAAAACATTCTGTTGGCACCCACCTACGTATGGAGAAGTGATCTTCCCGATAAAACAAGAGAAATCAGTGATCGCACAGAAAAAATTAAATACTTGTTTTTCTCGCGCGCCGTTCAAGAGTGGAACGGTAGAGAGACAGGTGGTTCAATGAACCATCTGCCAGGCACTTTATTGTGAATATCAGATTAATGAAGTAGATGTGGACGTAATTTTCCCACTTTTACGTACCTGTTACACCCAGCGTATTCTGTAACCCTTTTGCGTACTATATTCTGGTCTTCCACTGCTATTTTTCGGATTGCGAAATAGACTACCGACAAGAGCGCAGGCACCGAGTGTATGCACAAGCTGATCTAAAAAAGAAGAAAGAAGCACGATTTAAGAATTAACCGAGAGAGGCACGTGTGTTCTCCAGCCTCTCTTCTTGTCATCTGCTACCAGAAGCAGACACATCCACGGCGAGCGACTGTAAACGCACGCTGTTGTCACAGCGTCATTTCGCTCAAGTAGCATCGTAAAAAAATGACTGCTGTCGAACAGGCATCTATCGGTAACGTAGTTTTTGTGGCAACAGTGCGCTTGATTCACACGAATACCACCTGCACATCTTGCTCGTGTTCAGCAATGGTGTTCTTGTTGCTACTTGCCCATGGTATTGTAGGATCTCAAGAAGCATATAATTATACTATTTGACCGAAAACTTCCGGTTTTTACCGATTTCTGCTGACTGCAGAATTGAACGAGTCGTGATGGAGGAGGAAGTAAGCGAAGATGGGCGGATGAGACATCTAATTTACTTGCACCTCCAGCCTATACTTATGCTGCTCCCAAGTCGAGATTGGTACGATCTGGTGTGTAAATAAAAACGACTTAAGAATAGGCCCTACGTAGGTGCTAATAATATTGCGGCAGTTTAGTCGTTGTGTTGACGGACAGCTACACTCTGTCCATGTAAGTTGAACACTCGTGTAAACGTATGCTCGACCTTTTGTCATCGACTAAGCGTCTCGTGTCGTAAGACCACAGGAAGTTGGCTTGAATTGCTTGTTTGGTATTGTACTGTTATTTTAGCGTGAATAAAACTCTGACACTCACTAAAGCGTTGATAAAATAATACGATACTGACTGAGATAAACTGATGTATTCTGAAAATGATTGAATATAAATTTTTAACTTTTTATAATGATTCAATTTATAAAACTTCAGTATGGGGATCGTTTACATAAAACAGATTAAAAAGGTAACAACGAACTTACATAAAACAGATTAAAAAGGTAACAACGAACTTACAATATGGAGTTAGCGCTTAAATACCTCTGATGTCTTCATGACGCCGATTTTTTAATAATTCATAAATAATTACGAATGATATAATTATAGTATTCTTCAAGCAATATATAGCTGGTGGCGAACAGACACACCGTTCTGTCTCCACACACAACTTCACGGCACAGAGGTTGACTCAAGAGTCTTCTATCGACAATGCTGCGCGCTTCTCGCCACGCTCCCTATGTATCAATGCGTGAGCTCCCCCGCCAACAAAGAACTTGGTGCGGATACTTCACTGTCACCATCGATATGCAAAGAACTTAAATAAATTTTACAAAACATTTTTCTTAACATTTTTCTGGCACACTATAATTGTTATTTGCATATTTCTTAGCTTATAAATATTTTTCATGGCCTGTTTGATTTTCTATTGACATATTTTAACTGCACCAGAGAGTGGTTTTGCAGACAAAGTTTTTTGCGTGTATTGGATTGGAGATGACAGCGTGCTGTGATCGAGAGGAAATTATACCTAACATCGACTGAGTGTGTACCTACGAGCTGTATCTGCAGATGGTGCTGGTGGTCTCGAATAAAGAAATTGAAGTCCATCCTTGCAGCCAGAGGCTAATTTATGTGTAATTTCAGCTCATCAGACGACTGCGTCCCTCTCTTCCATCACGATGGAAAGTTCAAATATACATTATAGTCTGATATTCCTTCACTCATTTTGTGTAATCTTGCTGCCTAGGTACGAGAATTCTTTCATTTCTTCCACTAATGTGTGGTTGCCAATTGCACTGGAAAACAAGTCGTTAGTTTCGGTTCTGCTACTCTTCATCACCTGCGCCGTTGCCCTGTTTATTCGCAAGCCGTATTACGTGCTAAGTCTATTGACCATTCGTTTTCAACACGTTTTCCAAGCCCTCACTCAGAAGAACGACGTCGGTGGCGAATCTTAGCACTGGCATGTGTCCCCCTTTCATTACTTTTCCGAATTTTTCTTTCATTTTCTGTTGTGCATTCTACGTACAAGTTCAACGACGATGATGATAGCAGCAGGTTCGCCCTACACCCTTCTTAACGTGAACATGTCTCTCTCGGTCTTCTACATTTATTGCTCCCTCTTATATTTTTTAGATGTTACGCATTATTGTTACGCTATGACACCAACTAGATACTCAGTTTGTTCACCAGTCCACCTCATCCAAGGGTTAATTGCCGTGAGCATGTTCTACCATAAGACACGATTTCGTGACAATTATTGGCCAAGGTAGTACTGTGATGCAGTTATTTGGACGATAAACTAAAAATTCGTAAGAACAGCTTTACACTTCACATCAGCCCGTCGTGTTTTAGTTTTTCCGTAATTTCGTTAACTCAATGGAAGAGACTGTCTGGTGGTTATTGCAATAGACTTTTTTCACTTGTCTTATCCTGCTGATCTCATGACCAGTCTCTAAATGATTGTTAGTGATGCAGCATTAAAATATGAACTTACTGTTTCGATTCTCATCTTGGTTGTCATCATTATCATTATCAGTATCATTTTACAGTGTTAGTCTTCAATGAACCGTTTACTCTGCAATGTAGTTGCACTGTTGCGAAACCATATAACAGATTTAAACATTGTAGTGGACCTATGCCATCGCGTCACTGCTTAAGCCCATCAGTTCGTCTTAACTTTCTAATACGTTCCCCGTGATACCCTCTCTTCGATGGTTGCAATTCTTGCAAGGTACGTGCTGTGTAGGGAGCGAGAGAAAGATTTTAGTAGTCTGCAGCTGTGGGGTTGAATATGAACCGTGCCTGCATAGAACAGCTGTCCGCGAAAGCAAGGGTGCGAAATCAAGTCGTCATTAGAAACACAGTTTTAACCTGTCAGTGAGTTCCGAAAACTATCCTGTACGTTGTAAAAACATACAGCTACATAAGGGAGCTCAGGAGAAGCTATATATCTTACCTGGTTACGAAAGCCTCGAATGGAAGAATATGTTGCGCTGCCTGTCCTAGCCAGTGATATAATGGTCGAAACAACGCAAGGGGTTCATGCTGCTTTCTAACCATCTTATCTTCTTATCTTAATGAGAAGCGGGACCACTCTACAACTCGCCAAATTAGTAATTCCGCAGTAGACACATTATGACGACCGGCACTTGCATCTTTCTGACACATCCACCTTTCTATAAATTATCCGGAGACGCACGCTTCCGTTAGGAACGATGCGGCACACCGTTGAATCATCGCAACAGACGAGCTCTTTCCGCTGTTGCACGGTGCCGTGACGTCTTTCCACAAGTGTGAGGCAGCGCTGTGTGTGGCTGATGAGCAGCTGCTCGGAACACGCACGACGCTACAAATACACACTGACTTCCCTGCGTGCGGTTCTCCCGGTGACGATGGTGAACGATAACTGTCGATTTCTCAGAACATTTTTAATACTCAGTACCCATTATTGTTTCTTGGCTCAAATGGTTCAAATGGCTCTGAGCACTATGGGACTCTAACTGCTTACGCCGATAATCAGTCGAACAACAGACAGGAATACCGTTTAACGTCAGTTGGCGAAATGTTGCTCATAAACACCACACTCAAATTTCTACGGAAACAAATGAGCTTCTATAAACCTCGCCAAGGCCGTTTCGTTCACTGAGAACCATCTCCAGGCAACTCCTTGATTCGCTGTCTATATTACTAAACTGCTAACTCGGTTCACTTTGCCTATCTATTGGCTTCAAAAAAATGGTTCATATGGCTCTGAGCACCATGGGACTCAACATCTGAGGTCACAAGTCCCCTAGAACTTAGAACTACTTAAACCTAACTAACCTAAGGACGTCACACACATCCATGCCCGAGGCAGGATTCGAACCTGCGACCGTAGCGGTCGCACGGTTCCAGACTGAAGCGCCTAGAACCGCTCGGCCACTTCGGCCGGCCATTATTGTTTCTCAACTTACCTCTGTCTCTGTTACATTAATGTGACACCGGTGACATGTACATACCGGGAATGGCTGGGATGATGTCACCACCACTCACTTCCTCGGGAAACGGTTTTGTGACTGTGATTGTTATGTGTTGGCACTGCGTCACCTCGTCTACTGACCAAATATGGTTTATGGCGTGGTAGTTCTGAAAATAACTGCCTGAGGTACCAGCCAAGGTTTTCTGGACCGCACGATACTTCGACAATTTAACTTGCCGTCACCTGCAGCCGACTGTGGAGACGGAACTGTCCCCAGGATCTCCGCTTCCTTTAGTCTCCTCTCCTGAGTCTCTGAAATACCTGAACGGGACAACAGGCTGCTTGGCGAAATAATGCAGTTCCATGACGAGTTTGTCACGTATATCTGAGATACTTGAAGATGTTGTTATACACGTTAAGTTTCCTGCTAGATTGTGCCAGCCGGCAACGCGAAACTTTGACATTCGCATTTTACAGGCAGTTCTCTTAACAATTGAGCTATAGCATCATAACCCACATGCGACATTTAATTTATCTGTGCCTTATAAACCACAAAAATTCTCTGGAGAGCCTCTCCGAGTATCTGTTGGTAGGAGGGTTTTCTTTAATTTTCATCACTTACATGACATTTTCATTACACAGCATTGACAATGCAAATATAATTTCAGGAAGCCAGACTGTGAGTAAAGTTCAAACAGAAAATGTAGCTTTTCCATGCGTCTTCCATGCCACAAAACTTACTATACAGCTACAGTCACCCATCCAAGCATCCATCACGTGAAAGTGCATAAAGATGAATCCGTATGGTATGGACCCTCTGAGAAAGCACACGACAGGCGTCGTTTCCCATTCTTCCTCACTCCGTCTTTAATACCCCTAGTCCTCAGCTGTACGTCGAACTCTAATCTTCCTTTCTCCTTCTTCACAGACTATTTTTCTATTGCTACAATTTCCTAGAATCACTAATCACCTTAGCAATTAATTAATTCATGAAATCTGTTGTTCCACCACTGGTTGTTCTTCTATTATTGTTATTGTTGTTATAATTACTTTTGTCGTTATTATGATGTTACATTAACTCGTTATTTACCATTACGGACAGGAAACTGTTGAGATTAGCGCTTATTACTGGAACAAACAAACGAGCTGAACAAGGAGGCAAAATGCAACAGCGTGCTAATCTGTCAAGCTGCATTTGGTTTAAAGCGGATCTTCTGCACCCGATTAAACGATTTCTACTATTGTTTCTGTTTTCACTTCAGGGACACAATACAGAAACGACTTTAAAGTAAATAACAAATTATGGTATGCCATTGGTGCCTCAAACCAGCGATGTACAAACCGGTTCATGGCCTGTACATTGTAGCGATCATTTCTACTAACGGCAACAGAACATTTTAGCTTGCAGATACAATTTCTGAGTTACGTTTCTGTATGCTGGCGAACGAGGAAGAACATGCAGCGTGACTAGCCATTATGTTTTAGTCACTTTGCGATACTGGAATCCAAAAAAAATTTTACTTCTTTGGACGTCATATTAGCCTATGCTATTCCGGTATTGGAAGCGTTGTAGGCGTACGGCAGGTATCAGGACAAGTTCCTTGATACCCAGATGGGTATCCGTTGGGTTGTTGTAGCACTGGTTATCTTCGGGATTGTGCAGATGATATTCTTCCGAAAGTCTGACGGTATATCTCCAATCTTACAGATTCTACAAACCAACTTGAATAGTCGTTTGGTTGTTACTCCGTCCAATGATTTTAGAAATTCCGAAGGAATGTTACTATTGAATTCCTTCGTATTTGATCTCAAGTTTTCGAAAGCTCTGTGAAACGCTGATACTGTATCTCCTATAACTTCCATATCGACTCCCATTTCTTCTTCTGTCACGTCATCAGAGAATTTCTACCGTCATAGAGGCCCCAATGTATTCTCTCCCTCTACCTGCCCTTTCCTCTGCGTTCAACAGCGGAATCCCAGCATTAACGCGTTTATTTTATGCATCTTCATGCCAAAACTGGCGCAATTCATCTCGTAAGATGTCTCACTAACTCACCGTTGCCTACCTTTAGGGTGTATTAACATCCATTGAAACTAGGTCTCTCATCAGTGAGTATTACAGAGATCTGCTAGGAAAATTGTAAACTGCTTACGAATTTTGTGAATATATTATGAAAGAAATGTAAATCAGCTGGGTGCTGCGTAGGACGCAATTTCTATGCCAATATCTCCTTTTTTTTATTTTAACGAAGCTCCTACTCGTTTCAGCTTGCCGCGTACAGCGAATAATTTTATAAATTTTCACTTTGTGTGAGTCATAGTTAATAATCATTCAGATTTTGTGACGCGAATCGCGAACAATTGGCATGTTTTGTATTATATTCAATATAGAGTGGGAAATTAATTGTGCGTTGAAAGCAAGTAGTTAGTCGACAGACTTGTATGAACAGGTTTTAGTATTCAGTTAGCTGCGAAGTTCTGGCAGATACAGCACGAGTGTCGCCAACCACCTTCCCTTCTGTCGTCCTGTTTCAGGGAGTGCGTTTCTCAGTATCCTTGCTGTTGTGAACTGCGATTTATTACGGATGTAAGGTCCCGATTCGCATATGCGAGACACAGCGCGATCGAGCGTATAAGTTTTGTTACTGCAGCACAAATTAAATTTTCTTCCACCTACCCAATAACATTTAATTTCCCAAGCGCTACAGTGTACGTAATTCTTTCAGAGCGATCAGTTTTCGTTAAAACTCTCAGTATATTTGAGGGACATCCGCGACATGTTTTTTATGCTTCTTTAACGTAAGTACATACTTGCATACAGAATAGAGATTTTGTCTAGAGACAATGTAGAAGGACTTTGTACAGACATGTAGCGAGACAATGTTTGTACGCAATCTAGATACTTTGTCTAATGTACACACCTGAATAACTTTCTAGTATGATAAAAAAAAATTATTATTACTATTAAATATATTTCAATTATTTCAATTTAAATCTGTGTTTCATACTAGAATGTCGTGTTCCCAGTTTGGCACAGCTTTGCCACAGGAGACACGAAAGCGGTCGAAGACGTCCGTCTTCTGGTCGGCTCCTGATCGTTGTCAGAAGGAGACTAGTTTTTGAATACGCAAAGACTTCTATTACTTGGAAAAGAACAACCTGGATTTCTTTACGTAATCAGTATGAATTTTATAATTACCTAAGGGACCTTTAACAATGAACAGTAAAAAATATGCATTTGCAAATGAAATCATTCATAAATGGGGCAGCTATGAGTTGTATAGAAGACAAGGAGCGGCCTTCTGTCTACGACCAGGATGCCGCAGTATTCTCTGCTGTAGTAAAAGCTGTTTGACATTCATAAAAATAATATGGCATGGAGATTAAAACAGTATAAAGGAAAAAAAAACAGAATAAGAAGTCTGGTAAACACTAAATATATTCTAATAATTCTCACAAGCAATTAGAGCTACTTTATAGACAGCATAACTTACATAAGTAATTATCTAACTCCATGGTGCGAGCAGATTTCATTCTATCCTGTACTAGCTCCTATGTTCGCGTTTTTGTCACAAATTACAGTCACTTTTCCTCCTTCGTTAAAGACAATTCTTGCACTGTTCAACACCTCTGATAACAATAGCTTGCCGAGTTACAGTTTCGAACATAAATTACTTTAATGTTATTAATTAATAATGTTGTCTGCACGCTGGCAAGACCGCTCACTTTGTTAGCTTAAAGTCGACCTCCTTTACGTTTTCACATCACAAGCAGAAGTACATTAAAAAAAATCTGAAGATCTACAAACGTTTTTTACTGTCATTTTTTATTTAGATCGAAGCGGAACGACAGTTCAGCTTCTGTTAAAATGTTTCTTTGACTGCGCAATCGATGTATTAGCGTCCGCGCTAGATGCGCATCTTTACAGTTATGTAAATTATACAAAACAAATGTCTTTCAAAGGGTACTCAAAGCTTTCATAGGACGGAAATACCAATAATATTACATCGCTTCCCGCGTGAGGAGTAATGAGTCTGAAAGATCGTTACGACTCACGCGCAGTCGCAATATTATTGGATTCACGTACTTAGTGAATGAAGTATTTAAGGATCTCTCCTTGTAGGGAGCAAAACAAACATAACATAAGGCACATTGAATTATATACATGTCACACTATGTCGTCAAAGCTACTCACAGTTGCTTGATCATTAACAAACTTGGTTGTAGCATGATGCCATCATAAGTGTTCAAGGATTTGACATAGGTTCCTTTTCTTTTTTGCGTGTTCTCAAGAATTACTCTCATTCAGTCAATTGAAACATTGAAATACTAACATAGATACAAGTACAAATTAAATACACATACACATACAAATATACATAAATATTGACAATAAGGAAAAAAAATTCTATTACAGTATTGGTGCATTTCCGCCAATTTTGAACAGAACATAAAAATTTATCAGTCTTTCTCGTAGCGACGTCACTCTTCACTTTGTAGTTGGGAGTATTTCCCATGAACTCGGGTGATTTTCACAGGGGAATTCTTTCATCACCTTTCACTTTTCGCTGCACTAAAACTGGGGATCTCCTTTTCACATTCTGGTGGAAAACACTGGGAATTTCACTATGTGAAGGGGGAAGTGATATTTCTTGACGATCCATCGGGTCATGTCGGAATCAGGAAAGTTGATGACTGGTTCAATGACGGATGAGTCCGTTTGGTGGCTGTCTTAATCTCATTCCAATTCATGTTTCAGCACATGAAAATACAGAAAAAAAAATCTGTATTAGGACTTGCTCATTAACTAGCACCTTAATCTAAGGGAATATAGAGTAAGAATTTAAGACAATAAAAATTACTACATAGACTATGTACATATACATTATATATTATTCATATTTTGTGTCTAGGTTTTACATTCTTTCGTTAGCAAATATTAGCAAAACACGTTTCGTCTTGTACAGGTCTTTCTTAAGCAATGTATTTAGCAATATTGCCGTAGCAATTTTCATAGTTAAGGAAAAGTCATCATTAGTGTCCTTTTAATGTAAATATAGTAAAATCGTGCGTAGTTTATCAACGTTTTATTATTTTTATGTCCATTTTCATCTCAAATCTGGAGCACGCTCGCGCCCGTTATGGAGAGGAATGCTTATTGTTGAGTACGGGCCGGCGAGCAGTCATTGAATGTTGCCACAGTGCTTCACAGTCACGTGGTAACGAACTGGCCGTTTAACAGCGTTGGCAGTCCGCGTCCTGCACGAGGCAGATAGTTCTGTGGCTGCCAACCTTTCTTTTAACTTGTGCATTTTGTTGAATCGTGGGTACTGGAGCAGCTCGTCAAGGCGACATGGTCAACCTGGACGGTAAATTGACTGCACCAGCGACGAAGAACAGTCATCGATGAAAATGACTACTGTCACCTATTGCAGTAAGTACAATAGCTTGTCTATCCTTTGACTGATAGTCACTGTATCTTCGTTGCAACGTGAGAATACTTGTAATGCTACTTCACACGCGGAACATCACACGTGTCCATTATTTTGTCACTGAGTCACACGCAGCAATCCATACGTGTCCATTTAGGTGTCTTTATACTACAGAGTAGTACAGGAAATGCTAAAATTACTTATCATGATAGGATCATTTACAAAATATACATAGATTTTTTTTTTATTACTGTCCAAGACCTAACGAAAAACGTGTTTGCTATTCTGAAAGGTGCTTCTGAAGCACGTTAGATTTTATATATTTTTTAAATCTGATTCTTTTCCTTTTCTTATTGTTCTATAACAGCCTTCTTTTTTTTTGTTTCTTTGTTCATTTATTCGGTTACATCAATAATCAGTAAAATATACCCACTTTGGCGTGCCGAACAGTTCACGTTCAAAACTTCATCTAACAGAAATCGGGAAAATTATTCCTATTTCCTAGGATGCTTTTGCTCACAGCAAATCAGATTTACATCACGTTTCGATAAGTAACTGCAGATACGCATTAACCAACGAGCCACGATCGTCAATACACACAATATACACACGTCAAGTCTTTTGAACCAATTTCCAAATTTCTTCCCCTACCGGGTAGGGTAGAAAGGTAGGAACGCTAAAGAAGAAAACTACAATAGGATAGTGCAAGGAAATGAAAGATACAAAGATAGATAATAGGTGAAATAATCAGTTGAGCAAATTCATTCTTCGGCTCCACCGTTTTTTAGTGTCATCCTCGTGGGATAACTTGACTTCAGTATTAAAATGTCGCACAAATCCGCTTCTAAAGCATCTTCAAATATATCTCAAAATCACGGCATGCGGACATAGCAGAAGAATATAAGCAGATTATCTCAGTCCTCAACTAGGTGTCTTAATGTCGAAGGTTTCTGTATAATACTCGTGACACAGGAATAGTCTCTCTAAGTTTCTCCAATACAGGACCTAATTCTAATTATAAATGCAAATTTCTTAACTGGTTGACTCATAGTAATAAATAAATTAAAGTTGCTCTCCAGTTGCGGGTACCATTATTCATTTCTTTGTACATTAACTATATGTTGCTGCTTATACTCGGTGTAATCTACAGATTACAATGTATCAGTTTTGCATCGTACATGATTCTAGTGACTTAAAATATCAATCCTTTGAAAGCTTAACTTAGGTTAATACTTCACATATACGGACATTCTGGTCTGAATGAGGGATTTAAAGAAAACCTTTACTACTTGGTAAAAAAGGAGATTTGCCATAACTTAAAACTAAAGCAGCAGGTGGCACTTTGGCACATCCCTTACTCAATTCAACGACTGCAGTCTTCAATTGCTCAAGAAACTTAAAACTACCTTAAAACTAAAGCAAATCTTATTTTCCAAATACGTAGAGTACCTTCTTCAATCAGTTCATATCTTTCAAGCTCCATCATTACTTTGTGTCCACCTCACTCAAATGATTACGTCACCTGCAGAATACATGTACATGCTGTTGATTCACATACTTTCTAAACAGATCACACTCTTGTTTCAAGTTGCAGCTTAACATAATAAATGATATATTTTTTTAATGTTTTTCGTGGTACTTCTTCAGGTCTACATGGTGGTAAAGTCCTTTTATTCGTCCACTAACTGGATCTGCCAACACGTAACAACCAAAATGTGGCTTCCTGACTATAACAAGCGGTCCTTCGTATAGGTGTTGCCACTTACGATTTTTACGTAAGATGAGAGATGGTTTGAAGTGTGTCCTCAGAAGAACACGCTCGTTCAAGCGATACGACAGAACTTTATTGATATGCCTGTCAAATGCCTTTTTTTCTTAAATTGGCATGAGTTGTGAGAGAGATCAGGGCTTGTCTTAACTTATTATCTAGGTTGACTTCTGGAACTGGTATCTTGGGGATAGTATCAGTCCATTCATTGCTTTCCTTTTGGCTGGAGATTAGTTCTGAAGGTGTGAAACCGGTCGAAGTGTGCTTTTAGTTTTCCGCGTGTTCATTAGGTTGAATTTCGCTCACAATTACCTTTGAAGTACCGGGCGGTACGCTCGGTACGAAGTTTGCTTCCGTATTCCACCTAAGTTGCGAGCTATTTGCCGGAATTTCAGTCGAGATCGTGTGTGTTGGCGGGTTTGCTCGGGCATAATAGATGCGAGAATTTTGAGGTTCATGATTTTGACTTTGATAGTTGGTAAAAGGTGGAGGACTATTCCTAAAGTTTGGAGCATACTGTTGTTTGTATTGCTTGGAAGGATCTGGAGGATTTCTCCCTTGAGAACAGTGCTGGAATCTAGGCTGGTTACCATACTGCTGCTGACTGTTGGTGTTAATCCAACGTCCTTTTCCATTGAAATTATTATTTTGGCGATCGTTATTGTAGTGATAGCGATCATTGTAATTAACTGGTGAATTACCGTATTGTTGTTGTGTTGTCTGGTATATGGGGTGGTACCTATTTTGATCCTGGAATTTATGTTTCTGCTTCCCGTTACGGCGATAGTAGTTGTTATTATCGCACGGAACGTCGTGTCCTTTACTGTTGTTGGGTTGGTATGACATACCTGAGTCTGCGCCTACACCGTGCGGCTGTGTAGTATGCGGGCCTAGATTACAATTACTCCGCGCACTAGCACGCACGTCTTCTTGAATCATGTCAAGGTTGTCAAGTACTGACAGAAAAGCCTCCGTGTCGTCGTCACTGACATTTACTAACTTCTCCCTGATTGATACCGGTAGCTTTGACTTAAGGATCATAATTACGTCCTTCGTGGAAATGGGTGTGTCCCAATAACTCCAGAATTTGTTCAGAAATTGCTTTTCGAAGTCAGCGTAATTATTACATCTTTCAGTTACTTCTGTTCCCCAGACAGAACCCTCTCCTTGAATGTAACCTACTATAAAGCGCATACGTTGCTTGTCATCCCAGCTCTCAGGAAAAACACCATTAAATGACTTCAGAAAAACCATTGGGTGGATGTTGCGTTTCTCTGGCAGAAAAGGCTGGAACACGCGGTGCTTGAGAACGCTTTCTTCTTTCATTAGCTCGACAAGAGTTACTTGATCATTCTGGTTGCGTACTAGCGGATTCTTACTGCTGTGACCATGTACAAGTGGAGAGAATTTTACACGAGACATGGGATTATTATTGTATTCATGTTCTGAAGAAAGCAAGTGTGAATGCTCACTTCTATTGTCATTAGGAAAATCATTGACTTGTTGTTTCAACTGCTCAATTTCCTCAGTGAGGTGTCGTTTCCACTCGGGAAGATCTCGGTGAAAAACTCTACGAATCTCTCCTAATTCAGTGAGAATCGCATCTCCTGATGTACCTGGAGCAGCTAAAACTTCAACTGTGGCTGACTTAACGGCTTCCTTTAAGTCGTGTTGAACCTTGTTTTCTATATACTGTTCCTTGGTCTCGACCCATTCTACAAATTCTTTTCCTATCGTGGAACGTACGTTTGCTGCAGCATCATTCACCCTCTTTTCAATATTTATTTCGGATAGCGCCTGTGTCAGGTCATTGACTTGGCCTTGCAGAGTGACGACATTGTCTGCAAGCTTGTTTACTTTAGCTCCGACCTCAGTGGATTTTTTTGAAACTTCTGTTGTAACTGCCTGGCAACTTTCGATTTGTACTTTGATGTCTTTGTGCACGTTACTTACTGTGCTCTCACATGCATCTACCTTCTGCAGAATACCTTCTATCCTGTCATTAACTTTAGTACTTAATTCCGAGATATATTCCACCGTGACTGTCCTTATTCTTGCCTCTAAGTTGGCATCAATATTATCTAACCTATTTTTCATTGTACCAATCATGGTATTCAGGTCAAACCATTTTCGCTCTGTCTCCCGTTCCTTTTCCCTTTCTTTTTGTTCCCTTTCTTGTCTATCTCGTTGTTTTTGTAATTTATAAGCTTCCCTTTCCCTTTTCTCCTGTTCTCTTTCTCGAAAAAAAATTCTCATCATTTCAACCATCGAATTTTCTCCCGCTTGCTGTGACGATGATTGCTGTGACGATACGTCACGCACACCATCATCGTCTCCCGTTCTCTCCATTCGCGAATCGGGTCTGCCTGTTCCCGTTCGCGAACGTAGTGGGTATGACTTGACAACAGTGTCATCACCGTCATCCACACTGTTTGTCGGCTTTCCTTTGTCATCTGCCATGTTTATTTTCAAGTTTGTGACGTAACTGCTCAAAGAAATCTTTCGCAGCACGCCGATCGTCAACTCTCAGATTCGCACGCTGCGACGCTTCCTGATAGTCAAACGTCACACCGCGGTAGGTGACAATTGCAGAGCTATACCGGGTAGAAGACAAGATGGCACCTAACTTTGAAAATAAGTGACAAACACCTACTAGACACTTAATCCAGCTATTATGGCATCCATCTTGTGTTCTTAACCGTAGCAACAATGAAGATGCTCATAATGCTAACAAATAAACTTTGCATGAAGAGATGATCAGAAATGAATTCTAACTACGTAAATAAGCAACTCTGCAAGGAAATAATAGCGATAGGATAAAATGAAGCAGTAAGGAAAGAAATTCCGGAAATCAGTTTTTTTTTTTTTTATACAAGACGCGAGATTCTATGCGTAATGAAAACCGTACTTACATCAGTCGTTTTGCGCACTGCTGTTGTTTTTTGAAAAAAAATTTATTTTAATACTTCCACGGTTTCGTTCAGTGCTTCCTTTACGGCTTCCCGATGTCCGCCGGATGATGTCATGAAACAATAACAGAACAGATTAAAGATTTTTTATCAAGTCCCTGTTCGGGTGCCACATCTAGTATGATAAAAAAAATTATTATTACTATTAAATATATTTCAATTATTTCAATTTAAATCTGTGTTTCATACTAGAATGTCGTGTTCCCAGTTTGGCACAGCTTTGCCACAGGAGACACGAAAGCGGTCGAAGACGTCCGTCTTCTGGTCGGCTCCTGATCGTTGTCAGAAGGAGACTAGTTTTTGAATACGCAAAGACTTCTATTACTTGGAAAAGAACAACCCGGATTTCTTTACGTAATCAGTATGAATTTTATAATTACCTAAGGGACCTTTAACAATGAACAGTAAAAAATATGCATTTGCAAATGAAATCATTCATAAATGGGGCAGCTATGAGTTGTATAGAAGACAAGGAGCGGCCTTCTGTCTACGACCAGGATGCCGCAGTATTCTCTGCTGTAGTAAAAGCTGTTTGACATTCATAAAAATAATATGGCATGGAGATTAAAACAGTATAAAGGAAAAAAAAAAACAGAATAAGAAGTCTGGTAAACACTAAAATATTCTAATAATTCTCACAAGCAATTAGAGCTACTTTATAGACAGCATAACTTACATAAGTAATTATCTAACTCCATGGTGCGAGCAGATTTCATTCTATCCTGTACTAGCTCCTATGTTCGCGTTTTTGTCACAAATTACAGTCACTTTTCCTCCTTCGTTAAAGACAATTCTTGCACTGTTCAACACCTCTGATAACAATAGCTTGCCGAGTTACAGTTTCGAACATAAATTACTTTAATGTTATTAATTAATAATGTTGTCTGCACGCTGGCAAGACCGCTCACTTTGTTAGCTTAAAGTCGACCTCCTTTACGTTTTCACATCACAAGCAGAAGTACATTAAAAAAAATCTGAAGATCTACAAACGTTTTTTACTGTCATCTTTTATTTAGATCGAAGCGGAACGACAGTTCAGCTTCTGTTAAAATGTTTCTTTGACTGCGCAATCGATGTATTAGCGTCCGCGCTAGATGCGCATCTTTACAGTTATGTAAATTATACAAAACAAATGTCTTTCAAAGGGTACTCAAAGCTTTCATAGGACGGAAATACCAATAATGTTACAACTTGTACCTCGATATTTGGTAAATATTGCTGACCTTATTGGGATCGCGGCTCGTGCATTGACATTAATGCATCGTGAAAGAAATCGAAAGAGCATACGTTGGTGAAAACGTGAACTGGTAGCACCGAGTGGCCTCGTTTTGACAGGAATTTACTTTCACAGCAGAAGGCGTCACTCAATGAGACTTAATTGTTTTGACAAGTTGTTTGACAATCAACCTCTTCCCGTTGCAGTTTTTGTATGCGAAATTACTTTCGTGCCACAAACATGGTCCAAAGTGAAAATCTTCAGTCTGGTGCAACACATTCTCTGCTAGCCCCATCTTGATATGTGATGTTTAACAATAAGAAAAAACAAAACGAATAAAAATACCGACGAAGCGTTTTTCCCGGCGCAATGAAAATAACTAGAGGCTATGTCTACCATCTCGTCCACGACACAAAATGTTGCGCAACATTGTCTAGGAATTGTCTCATGTCTCCCATTTCGAACGGGAGCCAAAAGTTCTGCGATTCTGTTGCTAAAGCCTGTCCATAGACAAGAAATGTCTGTCAGTTGTCTATATAAAATACCGCTTTATTGTTTATACAGACTGTCTAGGTACAAAAATCGCTCGATTTTGTATACTAGTGTCTTCAAGGACTCACATCTCCATACATTATTTTCTCTTCAAATTTAGGTTACATTCACTAATTAGGTAGATGTAAGGCTTGTTGTTAGATTTCGACAAAATATTTGCAAATTTATTTGTTTCTAAAACATAGAGTCGAGAAAAATATATAATCTGGACAGAGAAGGGGATACTCAGGAAATTGAAAAACTCTTATTGGTTAATTCATTCGCAGGCCAGCACTGTTTTGGGGATATTAAAGATACATAAGAATACTGAAGTACTTTAGATAAAAGAGTTTTCGCCTACCACAAAAAAGAGACCATAGTAACCTACGTTCCGAAAGCGAAGAAGATTAGCATCTTGACTTCCAGCTTACTTTTTGATAGGGTGATTGATGAGGGATCAACGAATGGAATAAAAACTGGTTTGATAACACTCTACTGTAAAACAAAATTCGGAATTTATACTGTAGAAAAGATGTCTTCAGGATATAATTATATAAGATGGACAACGGTTATCGTTTATTCGACACTGGAAGTCACAGGAATAAATACCAAAGTTATATATTCCGGAAACTGAAATGGTGTGTTGAGATGTTGAGATTTTATTCGAGCTCGAGCAAACGAATTGGTTCAAGACCACTAGCAAAGCAGGATAATTTCAGATCTGGTTTCCTTTATCCCTGTCATCTAGGCTTGGTGAAGTTCTAGGAAGTACTGAAGGAAGTAGCGAATCGACGATCTGTGAGGTAAAGTGTCACAAGGAAAATAAATCCCGAATAACAACGTAGGCGTGTGACTCATGTGGTGCTTATATCTGGTTGCTATGTCGTATTTTTCAATTCAGAAACTACCATTAGGGCACTTTTATTTCTGTGATTAATCAAAACTTATTATCAACTCAAAAATCGTGACGCAATTGCTGCGTTTGTCGATTCTTGTTTGCTGTATTTTGTAAAGAGGGAACTGTTACTGAAGATTGTTACAGTTAACTGTATTGCTTTCTTCTGTTCAAGGCTAAGTTCATCTACCAAACAGTTTTTAAGCAGCAACAAAAATTGCATCTCAGAGATGCTCCACTAGCAGTGTTATTGTGCACGAGGAGCGAGTAACTGAATGTTGAGAGCTTATGTTTGAGGTACAGATCAACATTTGGCGTGGCATACCATGGGGTTCCCCGAGTAGGAAATAGAGATCCATGAGTAAGAAATCGCGCAAGACAAGCTTAGAAATACTGCGCATTTCTCATAGCATGGGTTGTCCAGCAAGATGTAAATTTTATTTGATTTTTGATGTTCTCTATGCTCACAAACATTTATTTATCAAATCACGGACCATCTGTTCGGTACTTTTTCTGAAACTGAATGAAGATCGAACATAAAACGTTTATTTAATTTTGGGACAGAAAGGTAAAAATCGGTGAGAACATCTGATTACTAAACGACTATCCTCGTGCACAGTCACTGGCTGCAGCTGCAGGTTGCCTATGTAACTGCTACCAGGGGCAACAAAGAACTTATTTTCAGTGTTGTATATGATTACTGACCAGACTTAAAAATTTAGAATGCTGTCGTAATCTATTCATTAAGAGGCATAGTCTTACCTTAAAGGTTTAACAGAGTAAGAAAAATATTTTCTTAGGAACTATGTACTCCCTGCATACAAAAACCCAGAGTTTATTCATCCAGTATTTGAAAATGAGGGAAGTTATTGACTTCCAACAAACTTTACACGTAATTTCAAACATTTACGAAACTTTTTGTCGCTTAAATCCCCCATAAAATGACAAAAGGAAAAAAGTTTATCGCTCGCTACATTTTCGCTGTTTATGCAGAAAACTTCAGCATCAGAAATGTTTTAATTTATTTCTCCTTTCCTCCTCACTCTACAGCAGATTATTTTGAAGACTGTATCCACGTATTCCACTGAATGTCCTTCAAAGTTATGTCATTGTACGACTTATATTTCAGGAGTTATGACGTCATAAACATTGAGACGTCTGACAATCTAGCTTTTGCTTAAAACGCAGCGCATATTACCAGACAGTACTCCTCCAGTGTTTGATAATGGGAGCACTTAGAGACTTCCTACAAAGTTTAAACATAATTTCAAATCTTTTTTTAAACTTTTATCATTAAATGCTTAACGTCAAGTATTTGACGCATCAACACATTTGTAAAGTAGTCAGCAGTCTGAAGACTTTTTATCATGGGTTCTCGATTTTTTAAAGCTTCGGGGGCTTATTGGTGTAATTCTAAAGATTAACCAAGGTGCTACTGTTGAAATAATTTTTAATCACTTAAAGCTGTTGCTTTTGTATTGAAATTTACTGGATGATGTAGAATAGAAATCAATTCCGAGAAAGCCTCTGTAGTCCGAAGAAGCAGATGGATACAAATGCCTTTTTAACGAACATGTTTCAAATTTGAAGATTACTTGAAGAACTAGCAACATAGGTCACACTGCTCTACCATGACTCAAAGGGCCGATGGAGTGTCGGGCGATTTTCTGTACGAGTACATCTCCTCTCCTCTTGATCACAGTGATGGTTACAGTCACAAGAGATCTGCAGAAAACCACATCCTGGACGTTACCGTGTACTCATGATGTGCTGTTGTCACTGAAGGCCGGCCGGAGTGGCCGAGCGGTTCTACGCGCTTCAGTCTGGAACTGCGCGACTGCTACGGTAGGCCTATGACTCAACATAAAATAAACGGACCGTCTCACCAGATCTAAATGACCTGGGTACCAATAACAAAGACTTTTATGTACGTAGACTCTAAATTGCTGCTGATGTAAATCTCAGCGCAGAAATCTCTAACCCCGTGACCAGCACATGGCTCAGAAAGCGTTCTGTGACTGGAGTACTCTGTACCCGGATTCCAGACAGGCTCAAGTCGTAAGTGTACGGATCTGTAACCGTTCAGTGGCACTACATGGTGCTGAATGCTAGCCTTCACAGGTGGATATCTGGACTAACACATCACAATCATTTCACAGATGATGAAATTCGTAAGTTATATGGAGTATCACAAACAGCAGACAAGATGAGAGAAAGCCGTCTCGATGGTATGGGCATGTTATTGGAGCAGACACTGGCAAAGAGGCGTTTTAATCTGAGAGTAAATGGTAAACAGTCAGTACGTCGACCTAGGCATTGGTAGCCTTGACACCCTGCGTGAACATCTCAAGATCTCATGCCTGCATCGTGATCAGGCACAAACCCTGATAAAATGGGGCCAGAGAGCCAAAGCAGCGGACTGTCAGGATGCGGGTCCGCTGTCAGGATGCGGGACAGACGTTAAGGAAGAAAAAGAAGAAGAAGCATAAAATTTTCAGTCTTTCGTGGTTTTATAGTTCGGCTAGTAATTTGCTCGGAAGACAGATTCTTTGTGAATCGATATGATAAAAAATATTGCTGGTTCCAGATTCTGTAATACAGAAGACATGTGTGAAAATCAAAAGCATTTGTGTATGTAGCTGAGAGCTCGTTTCGCTTGGCTACAAAGAACGGGCGGTCTGGGGCTGGTTGACGTAACTAGCCAGTCCAGATCGGTAGATAGGCGTGAGAGACGACTTCCTTGGCTGCAGCACTTCCAGTGTGCTGGTCGAGTTTGCTGTGAACAGTTTTGACGATGGTATCAGGTGAGAAGCTCTCTTTCCAGAGTGAAGAGTTTTAGGCTTACTGCGTTAGAAAACGCGCGTAGCCTTTGATGAGCGGCTTTTCGAACAGTGCGTTAGCATTGTGAACGCGCAAGCAGCCGTTTTAGTACTGAAACATAAGCTTGAACTGATAGATATTATGGAATTATACTTTGAGAATGCGCAGAATTGTCTGAATAGTAACGAGTTTATAGCAACCTCCACTTTAAATATTAATGTAGAGAGTTATTCTATGTCTAACGCGAAATTTCGCATGGGGAATACGTACCAGGGCTAAACAGTATTAATGTTATGTTCAGCAGTGCTAGTAAGCTAAGTTTCTTTAGCGAGTATTGTACGGTCTGCAAATGAACTTCACTGGTTCACAAAATTTACGCAATCAAGAAACGAACTTCATTATATGACCTAGTCGTAGATTTGCTACCGTATCTCTTTATTAACGCATGAAATATACAATTCATTGTAAAGGAATTGATCCCACGACTGTCCTTTTTTGTAATTGCTTTGTTAACAACGAAATTCTTTCATACCTTCATTAGAGATTCAATAGTGGAAATAGCTCTAAGTAGCCATTTTCAGTAATTTCTGTCCAACACGTGCGACATTCATGTACAGCTAAGGGGACTGCAGAAGCAGAAAAGACCGGCGAACAAGTTAAGGCAAGCCACCAAACAGTGCATGGCGGGAAGGTACCTTGTACCGCTGCTGTTCCACTCGCAAACGGAGAGAGAGAAAAACGACTGTCTGTGTGATTCCGTATGAACCCTGCTTTTTCTTATCTTGTCTTCGCGGCCCTTACGCGAGATGTATGTTGGTGCCAGTAGGATAGTTCTGCAGTTCGTTGCAAATGCCTGTTGTCTAAATTTTCTCGAGAACCTCTTCCTCCCTGTAGGGATTCCCAAATGTTCATGGAGCAGTTCCGTAGTACTGGCGTGATTGTCCAACCTATCGGCAAAAAATCTCCCAGCACGTCTCTGATTTGCTTCGATGTCTTTCTTTAATGCGACCTGGTGCGGATCCCAAACATTCCAACACTACTCAAGAACAGGTCGCAAAATTGTTGATATTTTATAGATGAAATACACTTTCCTAGAATCCTCCCACGTTACCTAAGTCGACCATTCGCCTTACCTACAACCAACCTTACATGCTCGTTCCATTTAACGTAGCTTTGCCACATTACGCCTAGATGTAAAATCCGCGCGACTTTGTGAAGCGGTACACTACGTGTGTAACCGGACGTTATAGTATTGCCTGCATTAATTTACATTTTTCCACATTTAGAATAACCTGCCATTCTTCATATGGACGATTCAGCTGAACGGACATTTAGCTGTCCGGCGGAAGAGTTACGTAACTCAGAATTAGATAACATAAATGCACTGCCGGAAAAAAATGCAACACCCTCGACGACAAGGTCATTTTATTGACAAGTGAGGTGACACGTAGTTCATCATTGTAGGAGTCTGTGATAACAAATTCAAACCAAATGAAACGCACGTGACAGTAACGGGTGCGCAGTTGTACACAGTGTACCTCCCTCTGCCGGCCACATACGATTACGCATGTGTTCTTGCACGCAGACGATCATAAATAAGTCGATAGACTGTCCCGAAGATCTTGGGCCTTTTGTTTCAGCTAGGTAATGTTTCTTTCAGGCGCTGGAGGACGAGTAAGTACCCACTTCATCATGCCCATACGTCTTCAGCTGTCAAAAGTCATCCGAAGATCAAAACAAACTGCAAAACGATTTAGAAAAAAATATCTGAATGGTGCGAAAAGTGGTAGTTGACCCTAAATAGCGAAAAGTCTGAGGTCATCTACATGAGTACTAAAAGGAACTGCGCGACTGCTACGGTCGCAGGTTCGAATCCTGCCTCGGGCATTGATGTGTGTGATGTCCTTAGGTTAGTTAGGTTTAAGTAGTTCTAAGTTCTAGGGGACTGATGACCACAGTAGGTAAGTCCCATAGTGCTCAGAGCCATTTGAACTAAAAGGAACTCGTTAAACTTCGGTTACACGATAAATCAGTCTAATCTAAAAGCCGTAAATTCAACTAAATACCTAGGTATTACAATTACGAACAACTTAAATTGGAAAGAACACACAGAAAATGTTGTGGGGAAGGCTAACCAAAGGGTTTGTTTTATTGGCAGGACACTTAGAAAATGTAACAGACCTACTAAGGAGACTGCCTACACTACACTTGTCCGTCCCCTTTTAGAATACTGCTGCGCTGTGTGGGATTCTTGCCAGATAGGACTGACGGAGTACATCCTAAAAGTTAATAGAAAGGCAGCACGTTTTGTATTCTCGCGAAATATGAGAGAGAGTGTCACAGAAATGATACAGGATTTGGGCTGGAAATCATTAAAAGAAAGGCGTTTTTCGTTGCGACGGAATCTTCTCACGAAATTCCAATCACCAACTTTCTCCTCCGAATGCGAAAATATTTTGTTGACACCGACCTACATACGGCGGAACGATCACCACGATAAAATAAGGGAAATCAGAGCTCGTACGGAAAGACATAGGTGTTCATTCTTTCCGCGCGCTATACGAGATTGGAATAATAGAAAATTGTGAAAGTGGTTCGATGAACCCTCTGCCAGGCACTTAAATGTGATTTGCAGAGTATCCATTTAGATGTAGATGTAGATGTCGGGAGATCTTGTGAAAATGTTGACCCGGGCAGTTGTTGTACATCACGAAGAGCACACTGTGTTGCTGCAGCCGTATGTGGACTTCCATTATTGTGCTGAAAAAGCACGTCACCTTCCTGTTGAAGAATGACAGTGGCACAAGGGTAACAGCCTGTGGGATGTAGTGCGGGTTGCTTGCTTTCCCCTGCAGAAACACCAAATGTGACAGCAATTTGTAACTGTTAGCCCCACACACGATGAATCCTGGGAAGGGACCTGTGTGTCGTGGACGAATGCACTGTGGGCTAGACAACTCACGAGGTCTACACCGTACACGAATACAGGCTCGCATACAGGCAGAATCTACTCTCATCATTCAGTATAACAGAGCGCCATTTCACTGCCCGGTTGGCATGGCGATGGTAGCATGAACAGAGGAACACGTGATGTTAATCCTGCTGGAGGCAGACGATTCGCTATGGTCCCTTATGATACAGCAGGTGCAACGTGTGCTTGGATCTCCTCCCTGGATGAAGTTCGATCGACCACCGCTGCTCGCACGTTGCGTCGATCTCCACGTGCGTCTGTACTATGTGGAGGTGAGAATCTTCCACAAACCATTGCTGAAAGCAGCGACACACCACCGATACGTTGTATCCAACACGTGCAGCAGTGCATCGATACAACCATTCAGCATTCCATAGGCTTACAGTGAGACCCCCTTCAAATGGCTGAAGCTGTTCGTTAGGAGTGTGTACCCGTCGGTGGCGAATGGTTGCAGCTTGGAATGAATGTTGCAAACGCTGTTCACCTCTAAACTCAGCACAGCTACTGCCTGCACAGTCAAAATAGAGAGTAGACAGAGAGACCTCCTCAGCACCATCTGATCGCCGATGGCAGTGAAAAATTAATCGCTAACACAGCCATACCTCGGTATTCACATGTGGTATGGTTATAATTAAAGTGCAGCTACTCACAGAGGTCCAGTGAGCACTTTAATTATCGTATAGCAGCGAAACTTCGTAGATTTTCTAATGCGTTAATGCGTAACCGATTCAAGGTGAAAAAAAAATTAATTCCTATTTTGGTCTTCAGGTGCAAATTTGTCGCTGTGTATGCGAGTAAGACTATACAAATATTTCCATATGTAATGGATTAGGAACAGGACGTGTGCAGTAAAGGTCAGAGTGGTGAGAAAGGCATCATGTTGATTTTATTATAAACCAGCTGTCACTGTTTATTCAATATAAGCACTGGAGACGTCAACGGGTTGCCTTGCAGCGCCAGTTTTGCTCTGGTGGCCAAAATTAGAACGAATTTTTTCTAGGGTAAATTCGTTCAGCGTTAGCATGTCTACCAAATGTCGCTGCAATACCATAATCACAGTCAACGTTGTACCTTCTTGAGTAGCTGAACATTAATTATAACCACCCGGCATTATACACTGGTGGCACTGAAACCAGCGTATAAATATAAACATCACAAAATGAGGACCTTTAGTGGAAAATTCCAAACTATTCTACAATCCTATGGTATAAATGGAATAGCATATGAGTGGTTTAAGTCATACCTACAGAACAGGAAGCAACAACTTTCCTTATATGGGTCAAGTGATTTAAATAAGTTTGCCACTTCATCTAACTAGGGTGAAATTACATTAGATGTTCCACAGGGCTCAATCATGGGTCCCCTTCTGGTCTAGATATATGTGAACGACCTCCCTTACTATCTGAAACAGGAAGCTGAACTGACACTGTTTGCTGAAGATACAAGAATCATTATTAATCCAGTAAAAGAAACTCCAATTGAAAATGATACAAATAAGGTCTTTGGAAATGTCATTAATTGGTTTTTTTGCAAATGGGCTTGCTCTAAACTTTCAAAAACCACAGTACATCCAATTTTCTGCTGCAAAAAGTACGGTTCCTTCAATAAATATAACACATCAACAGAAGTCAGTAGACAGGGTAGAGCATACTAAGTTTTTGGGTGTACATAAAGATGAGAATCTTAATTGGAAAATTCATATTTTGGATCTTCTAAAGCGACTAGGTTCAGCACCTTTTGCAATCAGAGTAATTGCCAATTTTGAGGATACAGAAATTAGTAAGCTAACATACTTTGCATACTTTCACTCTCTGATGTCATACGGAATATTATTTAGGGGTAACTCAATATTTAAACAAAAATTATTCACTGCTCAAAAAAAAGCGGTTAGAATAATGTGTTGGGTTCATAGTCGCGCATCTTGCAGGCATCTTTTTAAAAGATTGGGAATTCTTACAATAGCCCCACAGTACATTTACTCGCTAATGAACTTTGTTCTCAACAACATGGACCAGTTTGAAAACAACACTGACATTCATGATTATAATACCAGAAAAAAGAAAGACTTACACTATCCTTTACTCAACCTATCTTTGGCACAGAAAGGGGTAAAATATGCTGCTATAAAATTTTTCGACAAATCGCCAGATGAAATAAAGTGTGTGACAGACAGCAGTAATAGCTTCTAAAATAAATTGAAATCATATCTCTTTGACAACTCCTTCTATACCATAGATGAATTCTTGAATAGGAAAAAATAAATCTATAAATATAGTATATGCATTTTGTGCGATTTTAGGGAATGGGGTAAGTAATAGAAATATATTAATCTTTAACTCTGTATTGTAATATATATACCGGGTGATCAAAAAGTCAGTATACATTTGAAAACTTAATAAACCACGGAATAATGTAGATAGAGAGGTAAAAATTGACACACATGCTTGGAATGACATGGGGTTTTATTAGAACAAAAAGAAAAACAAAGTTCACAAAATGTCCGACAGATGGCGCTGGAGAGCAAACCGTCAGTGACTGCGCATGACAAACTTGTGTAAAAGGAGCTGTAATGAGAGAGAGAATCAGATGGGCCAGCAGTCGCAGCATGTTGACGTTACCTGAAAAGGTGCTTTTAGTGAAGCTGTATTATCAGAATGGGAAATGTGCTAGTTTAGCGTTACGATCCTATCGCCATAGGAAGGGGATTCGAACGGGTAAAGGTCCGTTGACAAATGCAGCTGTGGCGAGAATGATTTCGAAGTTCGAAGCCACGGGTTGTTTAGACGATAGACCCCGTAGTGGCCGACCGAGCACAAGGCGTAATGCTGCTGAGACAGTTCAGGAAGAAATGGAGACTGTAACGGGTTCGTCTATGCACGGGGAAGTCAGCCATGGTGCAGTCGCACGTCGCACCGGCATTCCATACACTACTGTTTGGTTGGCACTTAGTCGTACCCTCCGATGCTATCCGTACAAAATCCATCGGCATCATGAACTGTTACTTGGCGATTTAGTGAAGCGGAGGGCATTTGCGGTGTGGGCGTTTCAAAAGATGGCGGAAGATGGCGATTGGTTGAGTCACGTGTTGTGGACCGACGAAGCTCATTTCACGCTCCGAGGGTCTGTCAATGCCCACAATTGCAGAATTTGGGCTACCGAAAATCCTAGAACTGTCTTGGGAACTCCATTGCACGACGAGAAAGTCACAGTATGGGTTGGATTTACCACATCTACCGTTATCGTGCCTTTTTTCTTCGAGAAATGTGTGTTTCTGGTTTTGTAACTGCTACCGTGACGGGTGAGAGGTCCTCCGATATGTTACAGAATAGCATCATCCTGGCTGATAAACACCTGCTGGAACGTACGATGTTTATCCAGGATGGCCCTGCAGTCGCCACTTTCGTCATGGTTGGCCTCCCAGTTCCCCAGGCCTCAGTCCGTTCGATTATTGGCTTTGGGGTTACCTGAAATCGAATCTCTAGGGATGCTGAAAGACAACATCCGACGCCAATGCCTCACCATAACTCCGGACATGCTTTACAGTGGCGTTCACAACATTATTCCTCGACTATAGCTACTGTTGAGGAATGATGGTGGACATATTGAGCATTTCCTGTAAAGAACATCATCTTTGCTTTTTCTTACTTTGTTATGCTAATTATTGCTATTCTGATCAGATGAAGCTCCATCTGTATGACATTTTTTGAACTTTTGTATTTTTTTGGTTCTAATAAAACCCCGTGTCATTCCAAGCATGTGTGTCGATTTGTACCTCTCAATTTACATTATTCCGTGATTTATTCAGTTTTCAAATTTATACTGAGTTTTTGATGTGCTTGATCAGTGGAACACGCATCCAACTAACTAACTCCCGTGCAGCTCTCCCGTCTCAGCTACGTCCGTATGTGATCAGAATCGGTGGTAATTGGCCTCAAGGTTGCTTCCCTTCACGTATCTGTGTACAGCACTCAGAACAGAGTGGCGTGCGGGAAGAAAACACGAGCCGTCGGGCGGCGCTTTCTCTTTTTTGATCGCCCTTTAACGAGGGCCGTGTGCTTGGGGTGGGGGTGAGCCGGCAGCTGATACGGTTAGCCGTCGCGCCTCCACAGCGATCGATGCACCTGTTCCCCGGCGGGCGCACAATTAAAAAAGCGGAAGGCGCGGGACAACAGGTGGTGGCGTAGCCTGCTTGCGACCAGCCGACCGCGACGCGCAGGGCGCGCGACGTGCCTGCGTGGACCCGCCGGCTTCTGCCGCCTGCAGGCTGCGGGCCACCCAGTCGCGGGATTACTTCTCCCGCCGAGCGTGAACGGCCGGTTATTCCGATCTGGATTCGCGGCCGAGCGAAAGTACGGCCAAATTACTCGTCGCAGAACAGCTCTCCGCAAATTGGCTTTTCGGATGCGCGGAGGGAGGGAGACGGCACACAGATTGGGCTGTCGCTGACTGAGCGCCGGCAAGGTTGCGGCGGTAGCTGCTGCTGCAGCTCGTCACCAAGATTTGCAACTTAATTGAAGGAGAAGAGCCAGTTTCTCGGCTTTGAGGAGTTCCGGACTCACCCCGAAAGAACTGAACACTGAGCAAGAGAGGGAACAATGGACTTTATTGTTACGACAGCAGTAAAAATGAAGTAGCCAATCTGGGAGGAAAATAGTCGTCCTCAAAGACATTGCGACAATCTCTGCTAATCCTTATGTCTTGAGTCTCTGAACACAGGAGTTCAATGGTTCAATTCCCCGTCCGGCCATATGACAGCTTATAACGAGCACGGAGGAAAGTTATACAGGATGGTTCACAATTCATGTTACACACTTGAACATGTTGTAGAGAGGACTCAGTAGATCAACATGGGAATCCGTGTCCGTAAACGTCATGCAACGTCGGTCCGGAGACGTCATCCAACGACGCTACACAGCGTCAATGTTATAGGCGCCAGCGCCTGTAAATGTAAGTACATATACAGGGTGCCCCCCCCCCCCCCCCATGAACCATGGACCTTGCTGTTGGTGGGGAGGCTTGCGTGCCTCAGCGATACAGATAGCCGTACCGTAGGTGCAACCACAACGGAGGGGTATCTGTTGAGAGGCTAGACAAACGTGTGGTTCCTGAAGAGGGGCAGCAGCCTTTTCAGTAGTTGCAAGGGCAACAGTCTGGATGATTGACTGATCTGGCCTTGTAACAATAACCAAAACGGCCTTGCTGTGCTGGTACTGCGAACGGCTGAAAGCAAGGGGAAACTACAGCCGTAATTTTTCCCGAGGACATGCAGCTTTACTGTATGATTAAATGATGATGGCGTCCTCTTGGGTAAAATATTCCGGAGGTAAAATAGTCCCCCATTCGGATCTCCGGGCGGGGACTACTCAAGAGGATGTCGTTATCAGGAGACAGAAAACTGGTGTTCTACGGGTCGGAGCGTGGAATGTCAGATCCCTTAATCGGGCAGGTAGGTTAGAAAATTTGAAAAGGGAAATGGATAGGTTAAAGTTAGATATAGTTGGAATTAGTGAACTTCGGTGGCAGGAGTAACAAGACTTCTGGTCAGGTGACTACAGGGTTATAAACACAGAGTCAAATAGGGGTAATGCAGGAGTAGGTTTAATAATGAATAGGAAAACAGGAACGCGGGTAAGCTACTACAAACAGCTTACTGAACGCATTATTGTGGCCAAGATAGATACGAAGCCCACACCTACTACAGTAGTACAAGTTTATATGCCAACTAGCTCTGCAGATGACGAAGAAATTGAAGAAATGTATGATGAAATAAAAGAAATTATTCAGATAGTGAATTTAATAGTCATGGGTGACTGGAATTCGAGTGTAGGAAAAGGGAGAGAAGGAAACATAGTAGGTGAATATGGATTGGGGCAAGAAATGAAAGAGGAAGCCGCCTGGTAGAATTTTGCACAGAGCATAACTTAATCATAGCTAACACTTGGTTTAAGAATCATGAAAGAAGGTTGTATACCTGGAAAAAGCCTGGAGATACTAAAAGGTAATGGTAAGACAGAGATTTAGGAACCAGGTTTTAAATTGTAAGACATTTCCAGGGGCAGATGTGGATTCTGACCACAATCTATTGGTTATGACCTGTAGATTAAAACTGAAGAAACTGCAAAAAGGTGGGAATTTAATGAGATGGGACCTGGATAAACTGAAAGAACCAGAGGTTGTACAGAGTTTCAGGGAGAGCATAAGGGAACAATTGACAGGAATGGGGGAAAGAAATACAGTAGAATAAGAATGGGTAGCTTTGAGGGATGAAGTAGTGAAGGCAGCAGAGGATCAAGTAGGTAAAAAGACGAGGTCTAGTAGAAATCCTTGGGTAACAGAAGAAATATTGAATTTAATTGATGAAAGGAGAAAATATAAAAATGCAGTAAATGAAGCAGGCAAAAAGGAATACACACGTCTCAAAAATGAGATCGACAGGAAGTGCAAAATGGCTAATCAGGGATGGCTAGAGGACAAATGTAAGGATGTAGAGGCTTATCTCACTAGGGGTAAGATAGATACTGCCTACAGGAAAATTAAAGAGACCTTTGGAGATAAGAGAACCACTTGTATGAATATCAAGAGCTCAGATGGAAACCCAGTTCTAAGCAAGGAAGGGAAAGCAGAAAGGTGGAAGGAGTATATAGAGGGTCTATACAAGGGCGATGTACTTGAGGACAATATTATGGAAATGGAAGAGGATGCCGGCCGAAGTGGTCGTGCGGTTAAAGGCGCTGCAGTCTGGAACCGCAGGACCGCTACGGTCGCAGGTTCGAATCCTGCCTCGGGCATGGATGTTTGTGATGTCCTTAGGTTAGTTAGGTTTAACTAGTTCTAAGTTCTAGGGGACTAATGACCTCAGAAGTTGAGTCCCATAGTGCTCAGAGCCATTTGAACCATTTTTTTGGAAGAGGATGTAGATGAAATGGGAGATACGATACTGCGTGAAGAGTTTGACAGAGCACTGAAAGACCTGAGTCGAAACAAGGCGCCCGGAGTGGACAACATTCCATTGGAACTACTGACGGCCATGGGAGAGCCAGTCCTGACAAAACTCTACCATCTGGTGAGCAAGATGTATGAAACAGGCGAAATACCCTCAGACTTCAAGAAGAATATAATAATTCCAATTCCAAAGAAAGCAGGTGTTGACAGATGTGAAAATTACCGAACCATCAGTTTAATAAGTCACAGCTGCAAAATACTAACACGAATTCTTTACAGACGAATGGAAAAACTAATAGAAGCCAACCTCGGGGAAGATCAGTTTGGATTCCGTAGAATCACTGGAACACGTTAGGCAATACTGACCTTACGACTTATCTTAGAAGAAAGATTAAGGAAAGGCAAACCTACGTTTCTAGCATTTGTAGACTTAGAGAAAGCTTTTGACAATGTTGACTGGAATACTCTCTTTCAAATTCTAAAGGTAGCAGGGGTAAAATACAAGGAGCGAAAGGCTATTTACAATTTGTACAGAAACCAGATGGCAGTTATAAGAGTCGAGGGGCATGAAAGGGAAGCAGTGGTTGGGAAAGGAGTGAGACAGGGTTGTAGCCTCTCCCCGATGTTATTCAATCTGTATTTTGAGCAAGCAGTAAAGGAAACAAAAGAAAAATTCGGAGTAGGTATTAAAATCCATGGAGAAGAAATAAAAACTTTGAGGTTCGCCGATGACATTGTAATTCGGTCAGAGACAGCAAAGGACTTGGAAGAGCAGTTGAACGGAATGGACGGTGTCTTGAAAGGAGGATATAAGATGAACATCAACAAAAGCAAAACGAGGATAATGGTATTTAGTCGAATTAAGTCGGGTGATGCTGTGGGAATTAGATTAGGAAATGAGACACTTAAAGTAGTAAAGGAGTTTTGCTATTTGGGGAGCAAAATAACTGATGATGGTCGAAGTAGAGAGGATATAAAATGTAGACTGGCAATGGCAAGGAAAGCGTTTCTGAAGAAGAGAAATTTGTTAACATCGAGTATAGATTTAAGTGTCAGGAAGTCATTTCTGAAAGTGATTGTATGGAGTGTAGCCATGTATGGAAGTGAAACATGGACGATAAATAGTTTGGACAAGAAGAGAATAGAAGCTTTCGAAATGTGGTGCTACAGAAGAATGCTGAAGATTAGATGGGTAGATCACATAACTAATGAGGAAGTACTGAATAGGATTGGGGAGAAGAGACGTTTGTGGCACAACTTGACCAGAAGACGGGATCGGTTGGTAGGACATGTTCTGAGGCATCAAGGGATCACCAATTTAGTATTGGAGGGCAGCGTGGAGGGTAAAAATCGTAGAGGGAGAAAATGGTTCAAATGGCTCTGAGCACTATGCGACTCAACTTCTGAGGTCATCAGTCGCCTAGAACTTAGAACTAATTAAACCTAAATAACCTAAGGACATCACACACATCCATGCCCGAGGCAGGATTCGAACCTGCGACCGTAGCGGTCACGCGGTTCCAGACTGAAGCGCCTTTAACCGCACGGCCACACCGGCCGGCCGTAGAGGGAGACCAAGAGATGAATACACCAAGCAGATTCAGAAGGATGTAGGTTGCAGTAGGTACTGGGAGATGAAGAGGCTTGCACAGGATAGAGTAGCATGGAGAGCTGCATCAAACCAGTCTCAGGACTGAAGAAAAATGGCTCTGAGCACTATGGGACTCAACTGCTGTGGTTATCAGTCCCCTAGAACTTAGAACTACTTAAACGTAACTAACCTAAGGACATCACACACATCCATGCCCGAGGCAGGATTCGAACCTGCGACCGTAGCAGTCGCACGGTTCCGGACTGCGCGCCTAGAACCGCGAGACCACCGCGGCCGGCTCAGGACTGAAGACCACAACAACAACATACAGTGTGCTACTGTGGTGATGTTCCAGACTGTCTAGCAGACTGTCTGTGCAGCTGAAGAGACAGCAATATATTATAAAGATGGAAACCAGTCGCTACTGATAAAGTGACAAGCCAGTGATGGATATCCGTTGAGTGTTTTGACATCACGAACAGTTGAATAGCACTGACTCCTATTACTAAGGCCCTTTATTTCTTCTTTTTGTTGCTGCAAAAATACATGTTTACAATATGAGCCACTGGACTCATTAGCCACGCTGCGCGGGATTAGCCGAGCGGTCTGGGGCGCTGCAAAAAAAAAAATGGTTCAAATGGCTCTGAGCACTATGGGACTCAACTGCTGTGGTCATCAGTCCCCTAGAACTTAGAACTACTTAAACCTAACTAACCTAAGGACATCACACACATCCATGCCCGAGGCAGGATTCGAACCTGCGACCGTAGCAGTCGCACGGTTCCGGACTGCGCGCCTAGAACCGCGAGACCACCGCGGCCGGCTGGGGCGCTGCAGTCATGGACTGTGCGGCTGGTCCCGGCGGAGGTTCGACTCCTCCCTTGGGCATGGGTGTGATGTGTTTGTCGTTCGGATAATTTAGGTTAAATTTAGGTTAAGTAGTGTGTAAGCTTAGGGACTGATGACCTTAGCAGTTCAGTCCCATAAGATTTTACACACATTTGAACATTTTTTGAACTCATTGGCCACAAAATGCTGACTAAAAAAATGTGAAAACAAGATAAAATAGGCAGTGATAAAGTATTAAATTTCATCTAAAAAAATCGAGCTCCGATCATGATGACTGTTGTTAGTCCTCCGCTACACATTCATCCTTCAGTACGGCACATTTTCCCCAACTTGACAGGGAAACTGGTTGTACAAGTCTGCACTGTAAGTGATCAAAGAGCATTTCACCTTGGTGGCATGACAGAGAGCATGTGGGAAGGATGGTCGGGGGGGGGGGGAGGATTGGATTTGGAAGAGGAGGAGAGACTGTTTCCTGTTGGGCAGACCATCAGGAGATTTCGGTAGATACTGCTGTGACGGTTTGCCTCTTACGACCATATTCTAACAGGATCATATAAATGGCGGCGGGGGGGGGGGGGGGGGGGAGGGCTCCCAAAGAAAGAAAGAGAAAAAAATCTCAGTATCATCTTGCCCGATGATGATTGGGTCCTCACCTTTGCGGCCGTGTTGAATCCATGTATTTCCACTCCTTGATTTTCTGTTTTGTCTCTGCATCGTAGTGATATACTCATCCACGGGATTACACAGTTAAACAGGTCATCTGGACTTGTCAAGCGCAGCGGCAACATTTCGCCGCTGCTTCGGATCGGAGCGCTTTTTGCAAGGGTGTGACCGTTCACGAAACCATTGCACGTATCCAGAATGTCGTGAAAGATATTAACTGATCCATGACTGATTTTTCACTAATTTCACTCTAGCCTCTATTGCGACACGTTGGCCCGCGAGCACTAAGGCACTTCTCTTGGTTCTTCTTCACAGAGAGATGGCTTTCGTCATTCAGACCCGTTTGACCTCACTGCTAGCGTGTGCACTACCAACCGGTATACCATACGATGGTGCGTTGTTCTTGCACACTCCCAAAGACTCAGCGTGGGTAGCTGCAGCGTTGTTCCCTTTCATATGTAGAAGAAGATTCACCGCACCTGCAAACAAATAAAAATTAATTACGTAAATCTGTTTAATTTTTTTCGATTGATGTTAAAAAGTGAATGGGCCACCTCTCGTACATTGCGTTGCATTGGGAAAGATGCGTGGAGTTAGTGCTAGTACGGCTTTGTCAGTGACTGCGTAACAGGCTCTGGTCTACGGACACAGTGTGTACTGAGGAATAGCAGAGCGGGCGGGACGGTGAGGCCACCTGCGCGCGGGGAAATTACTCCTCGGTGGCGCGGTGGCCGGAGCGGTCCGGCAAGGTGGTGGCGCGGCGCCGACCGATGTAATTAAAGAGCAACAGAGGGGCGCCGCCGGGCGATATGGCGTCGGTACACAGCGGCCGCCGCGCCAGCCAATCAGCAGCGCAAACAGCGCCGCCAAAGCCCGTGCCGGGCGCCGCTTACAATGAGCGCGCACGCACGCGCGCACGCCGACTGCAGCGGGCCCACGGGGCGACGTATTTGCGCCCGCAGTCGCCTGTTCCGCCTCCCGGCTGCCCTCCGCTGCTTCCCGCCGTCCTCTCGGCCGCGACTGTTGAGAGAGATCGTTCAGGGACGAAGCACTCTTCCCCTTAACTGACGATACCGAGTGAAGGCGGGCGTGTCAGGCGTGAGACTCACAACCAATCTCGTCGCTGCTGTGTCGTACACTCGCAACCACGAAGTGCAATGGTTCTAGTGCCTGCGAAACAATTGGTTTTTGAAACTTCCTGGCAGATTAAAGCTGTGTGCCGGACCGAGACTCGAACTCGGGACCTTTGCCTTTCGCGGACAAGTGCTCTACCAACTGAGCTACCCAAGCACGACTCACGCTCCGTCCTCACAGCTTTAGCTCTGTCAGTACCTCGTCTCCTACCTTCCAAACTATACAGAAGTTCTGCGAACCTGCAGAACTAAAGTGCGCGTCATTTATGACGGCGGCCGAGTTTAGGTTCGTTCTGCGCATCTGACGTCACAAAACACAGTCAGCCAATGAACAGAGAACAACGTTGCCAGAGCTCGATTGCAGTACAGAGCACGGACGAGTGCCTTCAGTTTTAGAAACCTTCAATCATAAATAAAGTAATTGAACAAAAGCAGTGTCTTGATAGCAGACTTTCTTTTATAGAAAGTTTGGAAAAAGCATTCTTTATACCAATTGCTTCATATTCTATTAATTAATTAAACCAAACAAACAATAAGCCTCCTAATTCAGGCTATAGCAAGGAAAGGTGTTTGTATCATTCTCACAAAAACGCTTTTTCACAATAAAGAACAGCGGTAATTGTTAATTTCCTACTGTACTTCGACGAAACGTGAATAATTCATAGTCATACCAACAGTGTTTGTCGGTATTTTTCGTGATATTTTAAAGTCCTCTGGGATATGTACTAAATAACGAGCTGCGTTAGCGTGGTGGTTAACGTGTACGGCTGCTAAACGAAAGGTTGTGAGTTCAAGCCTTGTTCAGTGCTTAATATTTTCATTATTTGAAACAATATCGAAGTGTCTTATATCATGAATTTTATTCGTTTGAATGTAATTTTGTGAAATTTCTAGTTTCAACTAAAATCAACTATACGGAAAGTATACACTATGGACTTTTACCTCTGCAAACCTTCAAAACTTCGTGCAATGGTTTACTACGTCTAATGCTGCACAATAACTGCGTTGAACTTCGAAACAAAATTAAGTCATTTATGGGGGGAAGGTATCAGTCAAGAAGATGTGTAAAAATCAAATTTTTGGGCCAAATAGTTTTTGTGAAATCGAATGATAAAGTGTGTCAAAGCAGTCGAAACAGCATGTGTCTGCACAGGCGAGCAGTACATTGATGACAAAATCGCCCACATCGCGGAATGCGGGGAGCACGTCTCTGTAGCAGCGAAAGGGTTAATGTGGCTGTGGTGGCTTTACTTCATAAACTGCGCGCTCCCCCCTAAACGTAACTTTGCGAACTAAACTATGGTGCTGCTTCTCTTGGCGCGTACAACTGGCAACGCAGCAATCTCTCGCGTCTGGGCGGGCATGCGCGAACCGTCAAGATAAATGAATTGAACTATAGCACTCCTGATAGAAAGGATATTGCGGAGACATGGCTTAGCCACAGCCTGGGGGATGTTTCCAAAATGAGATTTTCAGTCTGCAGCGGAGTGTGCGCTGATATGAAACTTCCTGGCAGATTAAAACTGTGTGCCGGACCGAGGCTCGAACTCGGGACCTTTGCCTTTCGCTGGCAAGTGCTTGGTTCGCAGGAGAACTTCTGTATACACTCCTGGAAATTGAAATAAGAACACCGTGAATTCATTGTCCCAGGAAGGGGAAACTTTATTGACACATTCCTGGGGTCAGATACATCACATGATCACACTGACAGAACCACAGGCACATAGACATAGGCAACAGAGCATGCACAATGTCGGCACTAGTACAGTGTATATCCACCTTTCGCAGCAATGCAGGCTGCTATTCTCCCATGGAGACGATCGTAGAGATGCTGGATGTAGTCCTGTGGAACGGCTTGCCATGCCATTTCCACCTGGCGCCTCAGTTGGACCAGCGTTCGTGCTGGACGTGCAGACCGCGTGAGACGACGCTTCATCCAGTCCCAAACATGCTCAATGGGGGACAGATCCGGAGATCTTGCAGGCCAGGGTAGTTGACTTACACCTTCTAGAGCACGTTGGGTGGCACGGGATACATGCGGACGTGCATTGTCCTGTTGGAACAGAAAGTTCCCTTGCCGGTCTAGGAATGGTAGAACGATGGGTTCGATGACGGTTTGGATGTACCGTGCACTATTCAGTGTCCCCTCTACGATCACCAGTGGTGTACGGCCAGTGTAGGAGATCGCTCCCCGCACCATGATGCCGGGTGTTGGCCCTGTGTGCCTCGGTCGTATGCAGTCCTGATTGTGGCACTCACCTGCACGGCGCCAAACACGCATACGACCATCATTGGCACCAAGGCAGAAGCGACTCTCATCGCTGAAGACGACACGTCTCCATTCGTCCCTCCATTCATGCCTGTCGCAACACCACTGGAGGCGGGCTGCACGATGTTGGGGCGTGAGCGGAAGACGGCCTAACGGTGTGCGGGACCGTAGCCCAGCTTCATGGAGACGGTTGCGAATGGTCCTCGCCGATACCCCAGGAGCAACAGTGTCCCTAATTTGCTGGGAAGTGGCGGTGCGGTCCCCTACGGCACTGCGTAGGATCCTACAGTCTTGGCGTGCATCCGTGCGTCGCTGCGGTCCGGTCCCAGGTCGACGGGCACGTGCACCTTCCGCCGACCACTGGCGACAACATCGATGTACTGTGGAGACCTCACACCCCACGTGTTGAGCAATTCGGCGGTACGTCCACCCGGCCTCCCGCATGCCCACTATACGCCCTCGCTCAAAGTCCGTCAACTGCACATACGGTTCACGTCCACGCTGTCGCGGCATGCTACCAGTGTTAAAGACTGCGATGGAGCTCCGTATGCCACGGCAAACTGGCTGACACTGACGGCGGCGGTGCACAAATGATGCGCAGCTAGCGCCATTCGACGGCCAACACCGCGCTTCCTGGTGTGTCCGCTGTGCCGTGCGTGTGATCATTGCTTGTACAGCCCTCTCGCAGTGTCCGGAGCAAGTATGGTGGGTCTGACACACCGGTGTCAATGTGTTTTTTCCATTTCCAGGAGTGTAGTTTGGAAGGTAGGAGACGAGGTACTGGCAGAACTAAAGCTGTGAGGACGGGGTGTGAGTTGTGCTTGGGTTGTTCAGTTGGTAGAGCACTTGCCCGCAAAAGGCAAAGGTCCCGAGTTCGAGTCTCGGTCCGGCACACACTTTTAATCTGCCAGGAAGTTTGATATCAGCGCACACTCCGCTGCAGTGTGAAAATCTCATTCGGGAATTGGTTCTTGATTTTGTCGGGTTTTTCCATGTCCGTTCAACCTGAGCGTTGAAACTGCTTACAATAATTGGTTTCCCAAATAACCGATTTTTTTTATCCTTAATATTTCCTTTAACAGACGTCGAAATCGAACGACTAAAAATTTTTGACGCTCTCAGTTTCAAAGCATATAGAATGAAAATATTTAATTAAAATAAGCATGAAAAGGAAACGTAGTCCGTCTACCTCATGCTGCTTTTCTCGAAAAGTGATAAGTGGTTGAATACTACAAAAAAATTTCCGGTATCTCCTACTGATTCTAATTTCATGAAACTCTGCTTAAAAATCATGTTACAATCTGGTATCATAGACTCTTTGGGCATTACGAATAATCAGATCCGAAGGGAGAAAATTGAGAGGTCGTGATAATTTATCCGTTTCCAGGGGCTACAAGCAGATAAAAGCAAACTGGAAAAGAATTGTAGTTAAGTTTTTAATTTATTACTGTTACAATTAATGTCCTTCCTCTTTTATTATTTCACGGAAACAACAGACAAACCACTAATCTTTTAAAGCAAGTGAAGCATTGTACTTCATTGCTACGCCACTTCGTAAAAAATGTTTGCAGACTAGCACTAGTGCCATTCAGCAATACAACGGATGTCCGGCGAGAAAGTAGAGAAAGTACATACAGACCAGGCGGGTACGACTCTTGCACACTGCACGTACATGCGTACAATAAACCGAAAAACATGGCAACAGAAACTATTGTCTCAGCAACGCTGTACCAATTCTTATGCCATGTCTTTCTTGCTCGTTTCTGTCGGCATTGTTAATAAAATAACACTGATGGCTTTTTCTCCACTTTAATTTTTCAAAGCAATGCAAATTTTAGGAATCAAAATTTAGCATTGCAGCTATGGCTAATTGATATTTAGTTCATTTTACTTGGTTACCAGTAAAAAAGTTAAAAAAACTGTTATAACTCAGACCAGAGAACACACAAATACCGAAGAATACCGGTTATACAGAACTAAAATAGGGCTATCGGTTTTTCCCATCCCTACCGCGACTTCCTACTCTGCTCTTACCACTAGTAGAACCGTCCTTTCACGGGACGAGTTTTTTCGTCGCGAAGCACGTTAGACGCGGTTTCCATCGTCACTGATTAGAAACCGGCTGGCGTATGACAAGGGACGTGCTCCACGTCACGATTTGCGACAGCAACCCTTTCCTTCTACGGTAATCGGCTGTATGTGGCTCGTAAATCACAAAGTTTGTTTACGAAAGTTGACGCGAAAATTTGCCAAGTTGACTCTCTTAAAATTTACATTTCCTCCCTGGTCCATCTCTAGCCATTTTGTTCTTTCCTTAGTATTCTTTCTTTCTTTCCTTTGCTCATACCTTTATCTCGCGGTTCCACAGGGTCTGCATGGTTAAGAACGGATTTGGCAAGGTTAATGTTAAAGGGTGACCGGAGGCCCTTCCTGCCGCCACCCCGTACCTCCCGGGAAGTAATTAGTGTACTCCAGCTGTCTGCGTCTAGTGTTAACTCATGGAACAGTGCGAACGTGTCCAGATGTCTGTGAGTCGTGTAACTGAGGCGAGACGTGGGGACCAGCCCGGTATTCACCTAGTGGGATTTGGAAAACCGCCTAAAAACCACATGCAATCTGACTGGCACACAGGCCCTCGTCGTTAATCCGCCTGACGGATTCGATCCGTGGCTGGCGCGCCTACCCGAGTCCAGGAAGCACCGCATTAGCGCTCTCGTCTAACCTGGCGGGTGTTGTTCGGTCTGTAGTATACATAAATGAAAACTTCAGAATTCATTAACATGACGCAAGACATAGTAAGAATGCCCGATTTTAAAACTTCCATTACGAATAGTGCGCTACAAATTTGCAATAGTATCGCAAACAAGATAATCGTTATCGGTTTTTCCCGTCAGAGCACTGCACCTATTCAGTTAGCTTAAAAGTTTTCTGGGTATGGTACTGCGCCATATTTAAAAAAAAAAAAACTATTACTTTTGGAAACAAAGTTTCGACCACGGTTACATTGGTTTTCTAATGCCGTGTTCCTGCTGCCCTGAGTCACCTGTATTTCCACATGACCACTCAATGAACATGACATTACCTCATAATTTCAAAAACCGTTGACATGGTTCAAATGGCTCTGAGCACTATGGGACTTAACTACTGAGGTGATCAGTCCCCTAGAACTTAGAACTACTTAAACCTAACTAACCTAAGGACATCACACACATCCATGTCCGAGGCAGGATTCGAACCTGCGACCGTAGCGGTCACGCGGTTCCAAACTGAAGCGCTTAGAACCGCACGGCCACACCGGCCGGCTCCGTTGACATGATTGTTTTTTAAAGCGGAAGGAGTGGGAACATCACTGTGAGTAGTCACTGAGATGGAAGGGAGTCTGAATCTGCTGCTGTTTATTGCTTCTTCCTTTGTGTGCCGTGACTGGTAGTCATCGGCAAATGAGGTGTGGACTTACGCAAGCCGCGCGACGCCAATTACTCGCCGGAAGCGCTCACATCTCGTGTTGTTCGTGCGATCTGTTGGGCTCTGAGGACTGGCAGCCTGGAAGGGTCAACCCTGAGACCGTTCTCTATGTTCGTATTGTTAATGTGTTCTAGTATTTCGATGGCTCCTCTAATCTTGCGTTTGAACATCCCCGAATGCTTGGCAAGTTCATAGGTTTAGTTAACCTGTCCAGAGTCCCATCCTGAATGGACAACTTTGGAATGAGTTACAACGTCGACTTCGCTCCAGACCGCAGCGTACAACTTCACTTCGACAGACATTCAGACACCTCATTGAAGATATCCCCTCCAGAGTTCAAGCCGTCATATAGGTGAAGGGTGGGCACATCCAACATTAATGTCCATTAATAGGTGTAAGGCTAGTTTTGATCATATCATTTAGTTAGATCATGCGGTCACTGTGAGTGTTTTAGCAATAAATTTAAAACTCCAATAACGAAATTTTTTATTATATCAGTATGACAACTTTACTTGTCAGTGTAGTCACAACTGTGGCAGCTATACGTAACACGTAGATGAATAACAATAATGTCACAGAAAAGTAGAGATATTGCTGTAGTAAGGTATTTCTGTATTGTTTCTGTTTATCCTATAATTATGGACCGCTGTGAACTACAAAGTATTCGACATTTAAAAAAAAAATCCTTTTATATTTTACTCTCGTCAATTCATCCAAACAAGCTACATAGTAAGAATTTATAAAATTAAGTAATAACCTTAAATGGTGCATTATGGGCTTCGAAAATCACTCTAAAATGCCATTTTTTGTGTGCTAACTATCACAAATATCCCATGTTGGACCCGCATCACATGTTCAGCCTAGGGGGTCTACAGATCCTGAATACGGACATGCTTCCTGTGTGGGTGAGCGGCGCTCGTACACTGCAAGGCGAAGTGGCCAACGTCACAACCTGCCTGTGTGCAGGTTGGCGGCCTCTGCGGTTTTGCGGGTAGCCTAGCTTAAAAGTTTTCTGGGTATGGTACTGCGCCATATTAAAAAAAAAAAACTATTACTTTTGGAAACAAAGTTTCGACCACGGTTACATTGGTTTTCTAATGCCGTGTTCCTGCTGCCCTGAGTCACCTGTATTTCCACATGACCACTCAATGAACATGACATTACCTCATAATTTCAAAAACCGTTGACATGGTTCAAATGGCTCTGAGCACTATGGGACTTAACTACTGAGGTGATCAGTCCCCTAGAACTTAGAACTACTTAAACCTAACTAACCTAAGGACATCACACACATCCATGTCCGAGGCAGGATTCGAACCTGCGACCGTAGCGGTCACGCGGTTCCAAACTGAAGCGCTTAGAACCGCACGGCCACACCGGCCGGCTCCGTTGACATGATTGTTTTTTAAAGCAGAAGGAGTGGGAACATCACTGTGAGTAGTCACTGAGATGGAAGGGAGTCTGAATCTGCTGCTGTTTATTGCTTCTTCCTTTGTGTGCCGTGACTGGTAGTCATCGGCAAATGAGGTGTGGACTTACGCAAGCCGCGCGACGCCAATTACTCGCCGGAAGCGCTCACATCTCGTGTTGTTCGTGCGATCTGTTGGGCTCTGAGGACTGGCAGCCTGGAAGGGTCAACCCTGAGACCGTTCTCTATGTTCGTATTGTTAATGTGTTCTAGTATTTCGATGGCTCCTCTAATCTTGCGTTTGAACATCCCCGAATGCTTGGTAAGTTCATAGGTTTAGTTAACCTGTCCAGAGTCCCATCCTGAATGGACAACTTTGGAATGAGTTACAACGTCGACTTCGCTCCAGACCGCAGCGTACAACTTCACTTCGACAGACATTCAGACACCTCATTGAAGATATCCCCTCCAGAGTTCAAGCCGTCATATAGGTGAAGGGTGGGCACATCCAACATTAATGTCCATTAATAGGTGTAAGGCTAGTTTTGATCATATCATTTAGTTAGATCATGCGGTCACTGTGAGTGTTTTAGCAATAAATTTAAAACTCCAATAACGAAATTTTTTATTATATCAGTATGACAACTTTACTTGTCAGTGTAGTCACAACTGTGGCAGCTATACGTAACACGTAGATGAATAACAATAATGTCACAGAAAAGTAGAGATATTGCTGTAGTAAGGTATTTCTGTATTGTTTCTGTTTATCCTATAATTATGGACCGCTGTGAACTACAAAGTATTCGACATTTAAAAAAAAATCCTTTTATATTTTACTCTCGTCAATTCATCCAAACAAGCTACATAGTAAGAATTTATAAAATTAAGTAATAACCTTAAATGGTGCATTATGGGCTTCGAAAATCACTCTAAAATGCCATTTTTTGTGTGCTAACTATCACAAATATCCCATGTTGGACCCGCATCACATGTTCAGCCTAGGGGGTCTACAGATCCTGAATACGGACATGCTTCCTGTGTGGGTGAGCGGCGCTCGTACACTGCAAGGCGAAGTGGCCAACGTCACAACCTGCCTGCGTGCAGGTTGGCGGCCTCTGCGGTTTTGCGGGTAGCCAGCCTCCAGGCTATAACGCGCTCAGTTACTGCTTACATTCCGCTCTGCACAGTCCCAATAATATCGCTGTCGCGAGGCGGCTGACACGCAAAAACCGGTGACGCCTTTCGCTCTCCCATTTCTGGACCGTTGGCCATTAATACTGCAACGTCACGAAGGCGGAACGCATCAGACGTCAAATTGGCATGAAATATACGGCGTGCTTGGATATGCAAACGAATAGTGCGCAAGCTTGGAAAGTAGGTAGGGGTAACCACATATACATTCTGTATTAAAGGAAAAATTACGCAGATGGTTTCTCATTAGAAATCGCATTTATACCGAGGTGACAAAAGTCGTGTGTTAGGGATATGGACATATACAGACGGCGGTAGTATCTCGTACACAAGGTATAGAAGGGCAGTGCGTTGGTCTAACTGCCATTTGTATTCAGGTTATTCACGAGAAAATGTTTCCGACTTGATTATGTTCGCATAACGGTAATTAAAAGACTTTGAACGCGGAATGGCAGTTGGAGCTAGGCGCATGGGACATTCCATTTCGGAAACCGTTAGGGCATTCAGTAATCCGAGACCGACAGTGTCAAGAGCGTGCCGAGAATAACGAATTCCAGGCATTATCTCTCACCACGGGCAAAGCAGTGGCCGACGGCCTTCACTTATGAACCGAGAGCAGCGGCGTTCGCGTAGAGTTGTCAGAGCTACTGGACAAGCAACGACGCATGAAATTGCCGTGGAAATCAATGTGAGACGTACAGCGAAAGTCTCCGTTAGAACAGTGCGACGAAATTCGTCGTTAATGGACCTTGGCAGCAGATGACCGACGCTAGTGCCTTTGCTAGCTCCACGATATCGCCTCAGCGCCTCTGCTGGGTTCGTGACCATATCGGTTGGAGTCTTGGACCCTAAACCGTTGTCCAGTCAGGTGAGTTCCAATTTTAGTTGGTGGGAGCCGATGGTAGAGTTCGAGTGTGGTGCAGACGCCACGAAGCCATTTACCGAAGTTGTCAATGTGGCACTGTGCAACCTGGTGGTGGCTTCATAATGATGTCGGTTGTGTTTATATGGAATGAACTGAGTGCCCAGGATGTTCGGCTACTTGGAGACCATTTACAACCATTCATGTAGCTAATGTTCCCAAATAACCGTAGGGCTATTACGCTTGACAATGCGCCATATCACCGGGCCGCAATTATTGGCCATTGTTTTAAAGAACATTCTGAACAATTCGAGCGAATGGTTTGGACACCCAAGTCGAACATGTATGGGGCATAATTGAGAGAAGAGTTCGTGCACAAATTCCTGCACCAGCAACAATTTCGGAGTTATGGACGGCTATAGAGGCAGCATAGCCCAATATTTCTGCAGGAGATGTCCAATGACTTGTTTAGTCCTTGCCAGGTGGAATTACTGCACTACGCCGGGCAAAAGCAGATCCGACACGGTATTAGGAGGCTCCCCATGAATTCTGTCACCTCATTATAAATTTGTTTGTTGGTAATAAGATCGTGCCATGTCTTTGTTCGCGTTGGTTGGGTCCCACGACAATCAGTGCCACACTCAACGTCGTAGAATTTCAGCGACCGCGTGTAGCCAGCGCCGTAGAACGGCAACATGTTGTTCGCTCGGGCTCGCACCATGGTGCAGCCACGTCACATACCTTGAGTCAGAGAACGACTGTCATGTTCGCAGCACGACAGGTATCCACAGGGCCAGTGTGACGACGTCTCGAGCACCGCGGGATGTCAACAGGACGACCACTGTTGCGACGTTCCCTTGATGCTGCAGCAGAAAGAGGCGTACAGACACCAAGCGCCACGAACCAAGCGCAACAAACAAATCTCAAGGAAATGTAACTCATCCTCGAAGGAAGTGGCTTACAAGGCGTTTGTTCCACCAATTCTTGAGTATTATTCGTCTATCTGGGGTCTTTGCCAGATAGGACTGATAGAAGAGGTAGGGAACATCCAACGAAGAGCGACATGTTTCCTCACGGGATGGTTTAGTCGGGACGAGAGCGTTATGGAGATGCTCAACAACCTCCATTGGCAGGCCTTGCAACAGAAGCGTTGTACATCTCGGGGAGATTTACTATTGAAATTTCTAGAGAGCACAACATACTACTTCCGTCTACATACGTCTCAAGTAATGACAATGAGGAGAAAATTCGAGAAATAGAGGCAATGCACAGACTTACCGACAGCCACTCTTCCCACGCGCTATTCGCAAATGGAACAGGGTTGGTGGGCTTAGTTAGTGGTACAAAAAATACCCTCCGCCATTAGGTGGCTTGCGTAGTATGACATAGATGTAGAGGTACTCGACACCGGAAGCCATCACGTCGCCTTCACAAATTGCGACATTTGTCCTTCCTAGGCGAAGCATTAAGGTCTCATCACGAATAGCGTACATTCTGTTGCGATTTCTGAAAGAGAAACTCGTTGCGCTACCATCATATACAGATTGTAGACGACATTATTTCTACCTACGTTGTGCTGGTGCGCACACATTCTGATCATCTCCAAACAAAAGCACTAGTTGCAATTTTTATTTCATTCACCGCAAGTGGTTTCAGTCACCAAGACCATTTTCTAGTGGTCGCAAACCTAGTGTCGTGGAGGTACACACAGTTCAAACCATTTGCATATCCAGGCATGCCAATTTTACGAGTATTGCATGTCACCTTCATGGTGTTGCTATTTTAATGGCCATAAATGTACAGGTGACCCAGAAGTCCGTTGGCATTTCAAAATGCACTAATTCACGGAATAATGTAGATAGAGAGGTAATACTTTACACACATGGCTGAAATCACATGCGGTTTTATTGAAGCAAAAACGAGTCCAAAAACCGGCCAAACAAATGTCTGTAGACAGCAATACTCCAGTAACGCCGAATGAGAATCGTGTATAAAATGAGCAGTAGTGAGAGAAGGAGTCAGATGCGCCAGAAAACGCGGCGTGTTGACCTTACTAGAAAAGATACCGCTAGCGAAGCCTTACTGTCAGAATGGAGAATCGCTACTGTAGCTTTACGATCCTATCATCGAACGGGTAAAGGACCAGTGACAAATGTCGTTGTGAAGAAAATGATCAGCCGGCCGCGGTGGCCGTCCGGTTCTAGGCGCTTCAGTCAGGAACCGCGGGACTGCTACGGTCGCAGGTTCGAATCCTGCCTCGGGCATGGATGTGTGTGATGTCCTTGGGTTACTTAGGTTTAAGTAGTTCTAGGTTCTAGGGGACTGATGACCTTAGAAGTTAAGTCCCATAGTGCTCACAGCCATTTTTGAAGGGAAATTACCAGCGAACTCCACTGGCGACGCGGCAAAAAATGCATTCCAAGTAGAGTCAACCCGTATATTGCTCCCTCCTACGTATCTACCGGGAAATACCACGAAACCGAAACTGAAGAGATTCGAGCTCTCACGTAGGCTTACCAATAGTTGTTTTTCCTTGGACGCTTCGCGGCTGGAACTGGAAAGGCAGGAAGTGATGTGGTGCACCAAGTACCCTCCGCGAGACACCTTAAAGTGGCTTGCGGAGTATAGCTGTAAATGTAGATGATACGCGGCAGTTACCTACGCAGTTGATGTCAGGCTACGACACCTCTGGATCCCATTAAAATGGCGACGAACTAGATTTATACGCTGTAGAAGTATTACACTGAGAGACTTAGGGAAAATAACCTCATGGAGTTAAATTTTGCGAAAGCAATGTTTGCATTGCACTCTGTAGTAGCATGAATGGCGCCAGCATTACGTCATAACTAGGACGGAGCGCGTCGGAAAATATTGACTTAGACGTAAAAATCTGAGCAAACTCTAACGGGCTTGGTCAAATATAAACGACAGATTTCAATAGGGTCCTTACGTCTGCAACATGTGAGGAAGAAAAAGTAAGTGTACAAAATCCGCCCCGACATACATTACACGGTTCTCCCACACTGATCGTTTTTAATTTCTTTCTTTTCGAAAGAGAACGAAAGGGAAGGAACTGTCGGAGGACTATGTAACCAACGGCGCAGTTAGTCTTGCAGGTCTCCGTCGCTGAAAAACTTCGGCCCGCCCGCCAGAGTGATTCACGAGGGGTCTCGACAAATGGCAGGCGCTTGAAATAGTGCCTCTGTCGAACTGTGAATTCAGTCTGTCGTAAAAACATCAAACTAGCACGCTGCAACAGCTGACACGTGCACCTCTTATTTCCTCATGGCGCCCTAGAAATCGCGTATGTAGAACAAAGCACAGTCTGCTAGTAAGCTATTTCTTTTGTCAGTTCTACTGTGATTTTTTTCTTATAGGTATATCACCAAATAAGTGATCTATCTGCAACCAAATATGATTCAGACACGATAACCAGTGCTAAAGGTTGACGAACAACTAGATGTGCTTATGAATATAATTCTAAATAGTGAAGATTAAAAGATTTACAACAAGATAGAGCCTAAAGGTAGGGTACTTTTGGCACATAATGTGAAATTATTTCTTTGTAATGAAAGTAGTTCTACTAATGGTGTCAATTCTACCGACATCTTTCTTCTACTCGGCGAAACTACGTTTCCGACGCGTTTACTTTCTTCCTGCACCATACACAGTACGGGTTCTATACTCTAGGAAAAGAAGGATACGTTCTGGCAAAACTACAGCTGTAGGGACTGGTCGTGAGTCCTGTCTGCACTGCACAAGCGGCGAGAGCATTCTGTGCAAAAGGTAAGGTTCCAGTAACGAATCACAGAGTTTCAAAATAACGCACACTCTGCTGCGGTGTGAATAAGTAATTATAGATACTAATTCATCGTGGATAGATTGCTGTAACGACAGCGCCTCTGAGGTACAGTTGCTCTGTTATTTATTGCAAATGCAAACTCTTCACTCCCTATTGACCCCGCTATCTACAGCACTTAAATGCTGCAGTTGCTGTTATCTTTCATCTTAACAGTTAGTCATTATTATTAGTCTGTGTTTAACGCACTAGGGACACGGAACATTTGCAAAGGTGATGTACATTACCTGCTCGAAAGTATTCGTGCATCTGTAAAGAAAGAGGGAAGGGTAGTGCTGAGGTCATTAGGGACGGCGAACAAGACCGGATTAGCGAAGGATAGGGAAAGAAATTGGTCGTCCCGTTTAAAAGAACCATCCGGGAATTTGCCTTAAGAGATTCAGGGAAAGCACGGAAAACCTAAATCCGGACGGCAGTTGGGGTTTTGAAACGCGGTACTACCGAATGCGAGTCTCTTGACCAAATCACTTCACCGCCTTGCTCGGTGGACATATCTGTGCAATGCGGAACTGACCGCTAGAAGTCACCAGAAGCGGACCCGCTATAGAGAGCCTGTGTACAGAGAGAGTGGCCATAGGTGAAGTTGCCCGTGATTGGTTGATTAGCTTTGGCGCCACTTTTCTGCCAAACGTCTCTCGCGCTTCCTATGTTCGCCGTGCTTTTGAGTTGAATTGAAGTTCAGAGGACTTTTGGAAACGATTAAAAGGTATATGAATTATTGAGAGACTTGTTATGCGTTGTGCATGCATGTTCGATTTAGTTGTACATCGTTTTTAGTACGTAATTAGCATTTGCGATTTTAAATATGAGTTGAAATAATGAAGCGTTTTGTGATGAAGTCGGTAGGCCCACATGTTTGAAGTAAAGACGTTAGTAATTTACAGTATTGTTTTTGACATCTGTAATTCGTTCTGCAGACGTTCGTAAACGATGCCAGGTTGTGCTGCATTTGGTTGTTCCAATAGAGGCGAAGGTGAATTTCGCATACGAAAGGGAAGACGAAAGCAGTGGGCAGTCGCAGTCAACAGGGCTGACATAAATCAGACAGGAGCCTGTTTCGTTTGTTATCTACGAGAGGTATTCAGTCGTCGTAGAAGTACCAATACGTCTCACACTTTTTGCATGTCACAAGTAAACAACTGCTTACGACTTTTATTCATCTGACGTAATATAGGTACGTTAAATCTTTAGCGTTATGCAGTTTCGATGCAAAAGAAATGCTATACAGCATATTTTTTATTTGCGTTACTTTCATTGCAATATGTTTAGTAAACGAACTTTAAAGAAGATAAATGCAAGTAACGAATAATTTTTACAGCCACTGTATCAAATGTTTCTATGCTGTACGTAGTAGGCTACTATGAGTATATTACAGCTGTAAAGAGAGGCATTTAACGAATGATTTCGCCATATTGTCTTGTGTTTTTGATTCGGTGATTGTGTACTCCACTACTCCACTACTGGCCATTCAAAAGTCCCGCCCGCAGTTTGGCAGAAAAATGGCCGCCGTATCGTCCGGTTGGCCACTCTCACCCTATACAGGCTCTCTAATCCGCTCGTACAAAAGGAGGTGGGGACTTTTCTGCTGTTAGTCGAGAAGCAGAATGCGTAGGTCTGGAGAGATCAGTGACTTCCAACTTGGACTAGTCATTGGATATCATGTGACTACCAGGTCCGTCAGGGACGTTTCAACCTTTCGACTGTTGGTGATGTGAGTGTGAAGTGCAGACGCGAAAGAACAACCACTGCTAAACTGAGACTAGGAAGATCTCATATACGGACGGAAAGGAACTGTCGAACATTGCGGAGGTTGGTTGTGAAAAATCGCATAAAATCTGTGGAAGGAGTCACTCGTGAGAGCCAGAGGGCTACCAGCAGTCCAACTAGTACAATGACTACGCCTACGGAGTTAAAAAAGCTGGCGTACAATGGTCGAACTCTTCCTCATAAGACATACATTTCCACAGTCAGTGACACTTGAGGTGGTGTAAAGAGCGACACCACTGGACAGTTGATGGCTGGAAGCAAATGGTTTGGAGTACGACTCACTCTATTCTCTGTGGCTGCCTGGTGGGAGGGCTTGAGTTTGACAGATTCCTGGAGAATGTTACTTGTCGTCATGCGTAGTGACAAGGGGAAATTATGGAGGAGGTAGTATTACGGTACAAGCGTATTTTTCGTGGTCATGGTGTGATCCCATCAGTGCGCTTAAGAAAACGTTAAATGTAAAAGAATGTGAACCCATTTTACAGCATTGTCAATAATGTGCAGCACAGGAACAGTTCGGATATGATGATTGTTTGGTCAGCATGGTAGTGCACAGTGTCATAAGGCAATATCTGTGTAAGGCAATATCTGTGTGGCAGTTGTTTATGGACAACAACATTCCTGAAATACGATATTCCAATCCCTATGGTATTCCACATTAATTCGGAATAACACAGGCATTGCAATTCGTATTTATCCGCCGATACTGGGCAAGCCACTCTCAAGTAAAATGTCGCTCCTGTCGGGGAATATATATAATCGATGTACGAGTGAAGTTGTAGACACACATGGTTCACGGTATATGGAAGTCTGGGTTTTGCCGTCAATCGTGCACAGGTAGCTCTAATGACAAGGCGACCGCTCTCCATAAGCGGGAAATTCGGGTTCGAGTCTCGGTCCGGCACAAATTTTCATTGTCGTCATTTCATTTTACAGCTGTTGGTTCTCCATATTCGCAACTGCGAATACTTTTAATGCAATAAATTCGTGAAATGTCCTGGTTTGCCCAGAGTCTCGACCTAAACTCAGCAAAACACCTTTTGGATGAGCTAGTGTAGAACGTCGACTTCACTCCAGGCCCCAGCATCCAACTCTGGTTTCGGCTCTTGAGGAAGAATGGGATGCCATTCCTCCACAGACATTCAAACGCCTCATTGAAAGTGTCCCCAGCAGAGTTCAAGCCGTCACAGAGGTGAAGAGCTGGGGCACTCCATATTAATGTCCACTAGCAAGTGGCTGGAAACTTTTTTCCGAATAGTGTATATCAAGTTCGTAAGACAGTCTTGATTGCACTGATTCCTTTTATTTCATAACCGGTTCTGCGGTTTGAATAAACCATCGTCAGAATTGTCTAATAACAGGGCCTAAGTTATATCTGTCACAATCAGCATCTATACGTCACATGTAATTACATTAGTTAACAAAATCGGAATCACAGGTTGCAAAGGTAACTACTGTGGATAAGACCGGAAAATGGCTTATTAAGTACAGGTATCGACTGTGAAATAAAAATAATTACTGCGATAAAGACCGCCCAATAAGTATGCAAGTGTATTTCACAATTCCTATTACAAACTTCTAGGGTTACACGGGACTTAGCAGATAAACTTTTGATGAAAAACTCATGTCCGGAAATCTGCTGTTAGAGTGTAAAACAAGTTCGAGAATGGAATCACTTTAAAAACTCCCCTTAACGGTACGGTACGTAATGGTAAACCTGTACAATGAATGTATCGAGATCGTTTTCCGGACCTTTTTTTTCCATTCCTAGGAGTGGAGCGGGCTTTTCGAGATCCGACACTCTTGGCCAATTATCAGAAAAGCGGATAGTGGTCAAATGGCGGATCCCAAATGGAAATAAATGGGAGGGGCTTACAGGTTTCGGCCTACGCCTTACAACCAAGCGAAACCTCCCGTTAACGCTGCTGCCTAGTAAGCAGATAAGCAGTAGGTCCCGGGTACTAGTCCCATTCCGGCACTAATTTTTACTCGTCACCACTGATTCTGCACGAAGTTTCCTTTCCTTTCTATCCCCTACACCTTTAATTTACACAGTTATAATTAACATAAAATTTTCGAAATTCTCGGTCAGAAATGGAGGATCGCGATCATATTAATTTATTTCTGGAGGATATAGTCCCAGCCACAGAATTGAAGAACATTACTATTTTCACCTGAATACAATAATAGCTGCGAGCAACTGGTATCTTCGCACTAGGTCGGTTGGATTTGGTGCTCCACAGTTTCGCACCTGGGTTTGTGGTCACTGTGTATGGAAGCATGCTTTGAATTAGTACAACGAACAGCAGGGTCGTCAGGTGCACCCTGTTATTGGAATCGTGAAAGACGATGTATTCAACAGAAAGTGATCGATTTCTTCTGCAATAGACGTAATTTCGGCGCTCAGGAAATGCAAAGTCGTTTAAATAAGGATGTAAAAGAGCGGAGTGATTTGAGGGAACATATGGCGGGGCAAACCGAAATAGGAAACCCTCTGCTTCTAAAAGGAAATCTAACAAGGGAACCTCCCCATCGCACCCCCCTCAGATTTAGTTATAAGTTGGCACAGTGAAAAACTGAATACAGATCAATCGAGAAAACAGGAAGAAGTTGTGTGGAACTATGAAAAAAATAAGCAAAATAAACAAACTGAGTAGTCCATGCGCAAGATAAGCAACTTCATGTACAGCATAGACTCAGGAGCGCCGTGGTCCCGTGGTTAGCGTGAGCAGCTGCGCAACGAGAGGTCCTTGGTTCAAGTCTTCCCTCAAGTGAAAAATTTACGTTTTTTTTTCGCAAAGTTATGATCTGTCCGTTCGTTCATTGACGTCTCTGTTTACTGTAATAAGTTTAGTGTCTGTGTTTTGCGACCGCACCGCAAAACCGTGCGATTAGTAGACGAAAGGACGTGCCTCTCCAATGGGAACCGATAACATTTGATAGCAAGGTCATAAGTCAACCGATTCCTCCACAGGAAAACACGTCTGATATATTCTATACGACACTGGTGACGGCATGTGCGTCACATAATTGTCTGAAAATAAAAAATTAAAACATTCATTGGAGGGAGGATTTGAACCAAGGACCTCTAGTTCTGCAGTTGCTCACGCTAACCACGAGACCACGGCGCTCCTGCACGCAATGTGTCCTTGATGTTGCTTATGTTGCACACGGACTACTCAGTTTGTATATTTTGCTTATTTTTTTCATAGTTCCATACAACTTCTTCCTGTTTACTAGATTGATCTGTGTTCAGTTTTTCAAGGCCTATCCACTGTGCCAGCGTATAACTAAATCTGAGGGGGGTGCGATGGGGAGGTTCCCTTGTAAGCAAGCAAGCAAAACTCCATCTTGTGGACCTCATGGGTCATTCGGGACCGATCGACCGCCGTGTCATCCTCCACCAGTGCCATCCAGCGGATACGGTATAGAGGGGCGAAGGGTCAGCACAACGCACTCACGATCGTTGTCGGCTTTCTTGTCTTGAAGCCGCTACTTCACGCTCAAGTAGCGCCTCAGTTGGTATCACGAGGCTGTGAGCACCCCTGTCCAGTCTTCCCACCAAGGAAAAAATCCCGCAGTACCGGGAATCGAATGCCGGCCCTACACGCTGATCACTGAGCTACGGAGGCCAAATTGAAGCCTAGTCCCTTCTATATAAATAGATTACTAAATAGGAAAAAAAATTACATCGTCAAGGAATAAGGATCTGATACATATCGCTCTTTAATAGATTGACGTATCAGATTGGCGTACTATTTTTAAAAACATCGCATGTCTTATGGGGAATGTCGGCAATGCACCATTTCTCCTTACATGTAGGTATTTCAATAAAGGAAACAGAACGTTGGAGGTTGACAGGAAACTGCTATCATCGAAAATCACAACACACTTCTATACATTCTGAATTGCTCGTAAGCTCGTGTACAACTACACTACTCTGTTCTCCTCTGTTGATCACAAACCTAAGTCCTCTAGTTTAACTGCAAATGAAACAGAAGTCAGAAGATATGGTTGCTCAATGAATATTGCAGGGACTGCGAAAGGCATTTTTTTTTGTACTGGGTTAGTGCATAAATTGTAGCGTGTTTACATAAATTTAATAAAAAACACAATAAATACAAGTAATACAGACTTTAGTCATCAATAACATATTCTCCTTCACTGTGTACAAAAGTCTGCCGACACTGAGGTAGCTTTCCGATTCCGCGACTGCAGAAATCATGTAGTTTTGAGGCGAAGAACTCGTCGAGGCATGTTCGGAACGCAATTTCATCCGGGAATGAGGTTCCTTAAAGGGTGTTTGATAGAGAATGGAAATGGTGAGAACCTGAGGGCGCAAGACTAGGTGAATAAGGTGTGTGCGGAACGACTTCCCAACCCAACTCCTGTATAGTGTTTTCTGTCAAACTAGCAGAATGCGTGCGGGCGTCATCGTGGAGTAGCGTCACTTCACGCTTTCTTCCTGGTCGTTGTTCTTGCACTGTGTCTGCAAGACGTCTCAGATGTTGACAATAAATGTCAACAGTGACGGCTACAACTCGAAGAAAGCAATTCGTAGTACACTACATCGTCGCTCTTCCACCAGATGCATAACGTCATCTTTTGTGGATACGCACACGTATTTGTATGGGGAGTAGCTTCTTTGTTTAGGTTCATTACGTTAGCATAAAAGCACCATTATTTCGTCAGCAGTAACGATACAGGATTGAAATTATCGGTGTTGTTCACGAAGCAGTTGATGATGAACAAGCAGAGAGCATGCAGTACCCACACACCCGATTTTTGTACCTTCGTCATTGCATGTGAATGTCGCGCGATGATGGGACGATCGTAGCTCATCACATTTGGCAGTTCTCCAGTACACTGCCGTGGATTATTGTGGACTAATGCGTTTAAACGGTCTTCACTGTCCCCGAAGTTGTTCCTGAATGAGCAGAGTCACTAATACAAAAACGATCCTCCTTGAAACGAGAAAACCATTTCCTTGCCGTACTTTGTCCTTTGGGATTATCCCCATACACGGGGCAAATATTTCAGGCTGTCTACGTTGCTGTCATCCCTCCATTTTCTAGCGTCCACAGAACCACTCACTATCTCAAAGTGGCAATACGTAAACTGAAATAGCATCAGTGAACTACAAATGAAAAATTACAACCCTATAGCAACCGGAATACGAAGAAGCGTGTTCGAACGTTATGAATTACCTCGAAGAAAACGGTCTATTGACACACAGTCAACATGGGTTTAGAAAACATCGTTCCTGTGAAACACAAGTAGCTCTTTATTCACATGAAGCGCTGAGTGCTACTGACAAGGGATTTCAGATAGATTGCGTATTCCTGGATTTCCGGAAGGCTTTTGACACTGTACCACACAAGCGGCTCGTAGTAAAATTGCGTGCTTATGGAATGTCGTCTCAGTTATGTGACTGGATTTGCGATTTCCTGTCAGAGAGGTCACAGTTCGTAGTAATTGACTTAAGTCATAGAGTAAAACAGAAGTGATTTCAGGCGTTCCCCGAGGTAGTGTTATAGGCCCTTTACTGTTCTTTATTTATATGAACGATTTGGGAGGCAATCTGAGCAGCCGTCTTCGGTTGTTTGCAGATGACGCTGTCGTTTATCGACTAATAAAGTCATCAAAACAAACTGCAAAACGGTTTAGAAAAAATATCTGAATGGTGCGAAAAGTGGCAGTTGACCCTAAATAACGAAAAGTGTGAGGTCATCCACATGGGTACTAAAAGGAACTCGTTAAACTTCGGTTACACGATAAATCAGTCTAATCTAAAAGTCCTAAATTCAACTAAATACGTAGGTATTACAATTACGAGCAATTTAAATTGGAAAGAACACACAGAAAATGTTGTGGGAATGCTAACCAAAGGCTGCGTTTTATTGGCAGGACACTTAGAAAATGTAACAGACCTACTAAGGAGACTGTCTACACTATGCTTGTCCGTCCTCTTTTAGAATGCTGCTGCGCGGTGTGGGACCCTTACCATATAGGACTGACGGAGTACATCGAAAAAGTTCAAAGAAAGGCAGCACGTTTTGTATTAGCGCGAAATATGGGAGAAAGTGTCACAGAAATTATACAGGATTTCGGCTGGAAATCATTAGAAGAAAGGCGTTTTTCGTTGCGACGGAATCTTCTCACGAAATTCCAATCACCAACTTTCTCCTCCGAATGCGAAAATATTTTGTTGACACCGACCTACATAGGGCGGAAAGACCACCACGATAAAATAAGGGAAATCAGAGCTCGTACTGAAAGATATTGGCTCGATGAATCCTGTGCCAGGCACTTAAATGTGAATTGCAGAGTATCCATGTAGATGTAGACAGAAGCTTTCTTTAAAAAAAAAAAAAAAAAAAAAGCTACGAACATACGCGCCAACCCAACATATTCAGCTTTATGACACGTTTCAGTTACGTAAAATTCCCTGTATATTTATTGCATTTTTGCTGCTGTAGATACGATGGTTTTTGAAGAGAACCGAGACCCGTTGTAATGAATAAAAAGAAACTTTGTGATCCAGACGGTGAAACAAAAAGCAGTGCTTTAGAACAACTGACAGCCTCGCTGGTACTGCACAGCTCGTCCCGTTCTCCAGCTTTCCTCTGCTTGTCGGACGGCAAGCGTATTGCAGACATGTACAGCTGCCAGCACTGGACGTATTAAATGTATGGTTTGGTGCGCCGTTGCGAAAACCAATTGTGGACCTTCCCTGATTTTTGTTTCGCAACAATTTTCTCGGAGCGCTTAAGAACCGACACGCAGGCAGCCGAAACGCCCGCAGTGCGCACCCCCGAAGTAGTCGCAAAGCAGCACTAGTAATTGTCTTTGATATTCGCAGTTAGAACATTCAGTCAGGGCCAGTAGAGGGACAATATACTGTGCTCACTCGGCCGGCCTGTTTTTCCTTTTCCTTTCTCTATTTTTTATTAGTCGGGCGACAGCGGCCGTGGGAAGTACACGGGCCAACAGCGCTGGGCTCTGTGCACTCGTGTTGCTCGTGCGGCAGACTCGGCGGCAGCCCCTGTTTGCATTTAATAACAGAAGAGCGGCCGTCGGTCACTGGCCGCGAGTCGGCACCGCTGCTGTTTTGTTTTCGTCTGGCCCTGCAGCCAGCTGTTCGCCTTGTCCCCTTGCCAACTAGCTAGACGACAAAAGTTGTAGTAAAGCTGCAGTGAGTTATTACACTGGCGGATTAATTTCGTCCGTCTCTTTCCCGGAAGGAGCACGCGCTCTTAATAGTACGCGCACCATAAGTTGCGGCTTTTACCTGAAGTTTTCAGGGAACAGTAATTTCAGCGTCACATTTTTATCACTGTACACCTGCGTTACATAACTGTATTACCTTCATGCGTACACTATGTGATCAAAGATATCCGGACATCTGTTGATGTTCACCCTCAGACTTCATGACGGCAGGAAGTCAGACCTAGCAACCTTTTTTCCTCAGGAGCCGAAACCAGAGGAGGTAGTGATGTGAGATGCTGGGGTCTGGAGCAAAGTCGACGTTCTAACTCACCTCAAAGGTGTTCCATTCGGTTCATGTCGGGATTATGGGCAGCCCAGTCCATTTCACGAGTGTTATTGTTCACAAGCCTTTGGCCCACAGATGCTGCTATACGACGGGATGCGTTGTCGTGCTGAAGCAAGCATTCTCCAAACTGTTTCTGTCCCGTGAAATGCTTACCTATCATTCCGCATTTATCGTTTTCTTAAGCGCACTAAGGGTACCACACCTTAACGACGAAAAACACCTCCATACCACAAATCTCCCCTGTTGTTCACATAGGCACTACACAGTATGACAACTAACGTTCTCCGGCCTTCGCCAAACCCAAAACGTATCATCGGATTCACACACGAGCCGGCCAGTGTGGCCGTGCGGTTCTAGGCGCTTCAGTCTGGAACCGCGTGACCGCTACGGTCGCAGGTTCGAATCCTGCCTCGGGCATGGATGTGTGTGATGTCCTTAGGTTAGTTAGGTTTAAGTAGTTCTAAGTTCTAGGGGACTGATGACCACAGATGTTGAGTCCCATAGTGCTCAGAGCCATTTGAACAATTTTTCAAACACGAAATAGCGTGATTCGTCACTCAATTCAGTCGTTTCCAGTCATCCACTGTCCGGTGGCCATCGCCGCTTAACTTCGACCACTGAAATGTGGGACGTGTGATGAGCTGGTCGATCATTGTTACTGATGGTAACACTGTGGAAAATTAAAATCTCCCTGATGTATGTCTTAATCTCAAAGAGCTCTCCTGACCGATCCAGATCGATTTATTTTGCTTCTCTACTGACAACACAGCAGTCCTCGCCTTCTTTTATAACGGCGAGTCCGCCTTTCCTCATTTCATGCGGTCAATTCCGCATGACAGCGGTGTCTGGATACTTTCCATCAGGTAATGTAAGTTCATATAGTATCTTTTTATATAACGTAATGCTTTACACGGACGCAGGATATTTTCGAAACTGCGTGAAACAATAGTGTCTAGTTTTGATCTCTTGAACCATCGGCACTTATAATGTTGGAATTTTAAATAGAAATACCGCGTTTTTTCTCATAGACTCGCCGCTACTCTGTAGACAGCGTGCATAGTGACGCGTGGATCGTCTCGGACTCTGAACATTGCCTTTTCGCAATGGCGCTGTTTTCAAACGTCCTCGCTTTCTTATCAGGTACCGGCGGCTCCTTCATAATGGCCTTTCGTTCTGGATGCCGTAACTCATCGAATTGCGACTGGCGGCTGTGTGACTGACGCTGTGCTAAAATATCTGCCGAAGTAGGCAACGACACAGACGTCGCGCTCGAAGACGTGTTGCTACTGAACTGGTGGAAAGTTACTGACCTATGCGCCGTCGCCTTCGCACCATTACTAGCTATTTCAAAGTAGTTTTTCTCGTATGCCCAAATCACCTAGCACCAACATCATGCCATTTAGTTAGTTCCAGAAACCACAAATCAAACTCACGACAGACGCTGTGACGTGGAACGCGTCAATCGAATAACCTATCACAGAAGGGAGTGAAATACAAAGCTATAAATTTCACAGTCTCCCCATTGAAATAAAATGTGTCAGATGCAGCAGACACATGTAATTAATATTTGAGAGCGTATCGGATCTGTTTATGATAGAATATGTGTACGGGTGTATCTGAAGATGGGACAGTATGCCCCGATGATGCAAAAATTATAAAATTAATACACCGCAGCATTCGCAGGATTCAATGCCTTGCTTCATTTAAGCAAAGGCTACAACTGTCTCTTTTGTGAGCCTTCTAAGTTTTCCAAAAAAATTGTCAAATACGTTCAGTTTGCCTCTGTGAAACATTAAATTAAATGCTTCCATCTTCTGCCAGTTACGGTTCTTTCTCTTCCCTTTTCGTAATTATTCACGTCACTTCGTTTCGCCTTCTCTTCATTACATACGTGCTGCCACTTTCTCTCTTCTCATACATCCATTGCTATCAGTTTGAATCTAATTGTAATCTGGCTTCGTTGTTGTAGTGTTTAAAATCCAATGTAGGCCCAAAGTGTGACTTTTCTAATTCAACTACTACTATTTTTCACTGTTTATATATTACAGTTATTTCTAAGTTTTGTTTGCCGTATTTAATGTAATGCCTTTTATGACATATATCGTTATGGAGGTACTTTAAAAAAAGTAGGATGCCCACCATGATGTAAGAGAGGGCTTTGTAGGGTAAGGAAATAAAATTTAGTTAGGTAACGTAAAATTTCAGCTGCGTGTCCTTCAAAATTACCGGAAACTATAGAAAGGCTTAAGACAGCAGAACTGTTTTCAGTTATAAAGCTGTTTTTTTTCTTTGTCGGCTCCTAAACTATATGGGACTTCTCGACAACAAGAAGTAATCAATTACAAACCTCTAAATGGACGTCATGAAACAATCTAAATATTTACTTTTATCTGACTGTAGTTTTTTGTTCATTTAACAAATTCCATGTTATAACGTTAAACACGAATATCATTTACGACTGAGGTTCAGCGCGACAGAATGTCATACCTAACGGCCCGGGTCCGATTCCCGGCTGGGTCGGAGATTTTTTCCACTGAGGGACTACGTGTAGTGTTGTTCTTAGCGTCATCATTTCATCCCTATCGACATGCAAGTCGCCGAAGTGGCGTCAACTCGAAAGACTTGCACCAGGCGAACAGTCTACCCGACGGGAGGTCCTAGCCACACGGCATTTCCATTTATCATATTCGAAACGTGAAAACAGCTAACTTGCTAGCTAGCTAACTGACCATGTGTTTCCGAACATACGTGAACTTTATTTATACCTTCACCTGTTCCATTGGCCAAAATTACGGTGAGCAGTCGGCTCACAGCCGTGCTAGCGTGCGGAGCTGCTCCGCGCGCCGTCCGACGCTCCGCTCTCGGCGGTGTTTACTTCCGCGTCGCGGTGTTTGTGTCTATCGAGTCCAGTACTAACGTACACCATGGCGCACTCGTACCGCCGTGCAACGATCAAAGTAACGTTTCAGGCCGAACATCCACGACCCAGAGCTTTCGAAGTCGAACAGTTCATACATGAGGATCTACGTTTGAACCCCCAGGACGTAATCGGCATACATTTTTCCATCACTGGAAGTGTTGTTTACATCAAGATGTCGACGGAGGAAATTTGCAATGACATAATTTACCGTCATGCCACCGGACTGAAATTTAAACACTCTGATGGACATATGGGTGCTGTGACAGTCGCCCATGCTGGATTCGGTCTCCGGACATTGCGGGTGTTTGAGCTCCCGTTCGAGGTGCCGCAGGATGTGGTCATTGCCGCTTTCCAACCATATGGCACCGTCTTGGGTCACGTCGCTGAGAAGTGGCAAACATTTACGGCCTACCCCGTATTAAATGGAGTCCGGCAAATAAAAATTGAGTTGACGAAACATGTCCCATCGTACCTGCGGATTCGAACCTGCGACCGTAGCAGTCGCGCGGCTCCGGACTGAGCGCCTAGAACCGGGAGACCACCGTGGCCGGCCGATTGGCGGTGTGAGGGCCATCGTCATGTACGATGGACAGCCACGAACATGCGCAGGATGTGGCCAGGAGGGACATGTACGTTCCGAATGCTTACACCGCCGTTTAATACAGACGCCATTACGTGTAGAGACCCAGGCTTCGACGGTCACGTCCTTACCCATCACCTACGCCAAGGTTGCACAGGACCCCGTCGTGCCACTCCCGATTGCGCCAGCAGCATCGTCAACGCCACCCGCCGCAGCACAACGCTCCGACGACACAAGCACGGCGTCGCCTCCAGTGCTCGCTTCAGGGCCGTCCGGGTTGCAGACCGAAACCGATGTTCCTGTTGGAACCATGGACGTCGACCTCGGTGTCGTGCCGACGTCTGCCTTTGTGCAGACGGGTTCGGAGTCAGACGACGGGCGACCACATTATGATTCAGAAGGCCACATCAGAAAACAGCGGTCGCCTCGCAAACACAGGAAACGACGACGAACGCCTTCCGATGACGCCCTTTCTCAGACGGCCCCGCGAGATGTCGACCTGTTGTCTGACGGTGATCTCCCACATTGCGTCCAGTCACGCGATGCAGCAGCAACAGGCGCCCCTCCTGTGACGCCTCCTCTCCCGGCCTGGGACGTGTCCACGCCGTTGTCAACGAATGATGACGGCAGTCCCCCTGCCATTCATGTTGCGGAATCCACAACACCCGTTCCGGAAGTACGTGACCGTCACTTGTCCACGTCGTCAGCTTCCTGGGCCGATGACGTTGAAGAAGAAGTGGAACAGACTGCCAGCGTGTCTGCACAGGAGTCCACCTCAGCGACACTGGGGCTGGCGCCCCGCCAGTAATTATCACCACTGCGGGACCACCGCCGGGTCTCCACATGCCGGCTACTTCTACCGCACGTTCTGCAAATACTGAGGATGGCCGTACACAGCAATATCGTATCGCCACGATGAATCTTGCCACCATTCGTGCCCCCCATAAACTGGCCATGTTCAGAGACACTATTTACTCTGCGGATGTGGATATAGCACTCTTACAAGAGGTGTTTGTGGCTGACTTCCTAGTTCCCACCGGATACAACGCCCATGTTTCCCCCGCATCCGATACCGGTAGCGGCGTCGCCATCCTGCTACGCGACGGACTCCCTGCAGAGGACGTCATCTACCTCCCCACTGCGCGAGGTATGGCCCTCACACTGTTCGGCGTGCGTATTATTAATGTCTACGCTCCGTCCGGAACTGGTCGCCGGCATGACCGACAAACTTTTTTTGCCGAAAGCGTCACACCCCTCTTCACCGGTCCGCAGGACGATTTGGTACTCGGTGGGGATTTTAACTCGACACAAGAGCCCGCGGACCAACTCCTGCGACATTCTCCTTGTGCATCTCTCTCAGTGGTCATCGACCGTCTACGACTTGTTGACACATGGAAGAAGCTCCACGGAATTCAACCGGGCTATACATTCTACACCTCTCACTCGTCAAGCCGCATAGATCGCATCTACGTTACCCGCTCCCTTGCTGATGACACACGTCATGCGGAAGTCTGGCCCTTGGCCTTTTCAGACCATGATGCGTACCTCTGTGACGTCACTCTCGCCCGACAGCAAGTGTGGCATAGTCGTGGTCTGTGGAAACTCAATGTCGCTCACCTGACCTCCTCAGACTGTCGCCGTATGGTCGAAGAAGCGTGGGCACGCTGCCACCATCGTCGAGAAGCCTATGACTCCACCTTATCATGGTGGCTCTCCTGTGCAAAGCCGACCCTCAGGAAGACTCTGATGAGTTATGGGAAGGAATTAAAGGCGTGGCAAACTAATACCCTGCACTTCTACTACACCATACTACGTGATTGTACGACGATGCCTTTCTCGCCAGCCCGGCAGTCGATGGTCCATCGCACGAAGGAGCAAATATCCTTGATCATGCGGCGTGACTTGGAAGGCACTGTATTCCGTTCTCGAGCTTCTAATCGAATCCCTCAAGAACGTCCGTCGATGTACCACCTCCTTCAGGAAAGACAACGACGACGACGAGCTCTGATCCAAGTCCTCACTGATGTGGAAGGGCGCCGGCACGACACCCAACAAAGCATCGGTCGTACTCTCCATGCTCATTTTGCCGGGCTATACGCAGCCGTACCGCATTCTGCAGCACTGATCACAGAAGTCGCTCAGCTTACTACGAACACTCTTCCGGAGGATGCAGTGCATGACCTCCAAGACGACGTAACCACAGATGAAGTGGTAGATGCTATCAAGGTGGGTTCCGATAACAGATCTCCTGGACCTGACGGTATACCCATCGAATTTTATAAAAGTTTTCACTATTTGTTGGCTTCCACGTGGACGGCAATCGCACAAGAGCTGATGTCACCGATGACAGTGTTCCCGAGCGACTTTCTAGAAGGCATTATTATCCCCGTACATAAACCGCGCGGGTTATCGAGGGTCCAGGACTATCGACCAATTACTTTGCTCAACAGCGACATGAAAATATTCACACGGCTACTGGCATCGCGACTCAAGAAGGTCGCACGTTACGTCACATCCTGCGACCAGACTTCCCTAGGAGGCGACAACAACATCCGTACGGCCCTTTGCCGTTACAGAGACATGATAGCATTAGCGCATTATCAGCGTCTCCCTGGCGCCTTGGCTTCACTGGACTTTAGCCAGGCTTTCGACCGTGTTGACCACTTCTATTTACGGACAGTTCTTCAGCATATGGGTTTTCCTGGCGGTATTGTCACAGTGGTTATGCGCCTGTTGAGTAGTGCAACCTCTAAAATCATGTACAATGGTCGCCTTACACCGTCCCTGGTCATCGCACGATCTGTACGACAAGGCTGCCCTCTTTCCACGATTTTGTATGCTTTCGCCTTGGAACCCCTGCTCCAGGGCATGCGCCAACGTTTGGAAGGCATGGCTGTGCAAGGCCACCGTTCTTGTTGTACGGCCTACGCAGACGACATAGTACTATATCTGCGCAGTGAAGATGAAGTACGAGCAGCACTGACATGGGTGGCGACTTACGGCGAAGCGTCGGGGAGCTGCCTCAACGTGTCAAAATCCAAGGTCCTGCTCATTGGTGAGGGCTTGCCGGAGAGATGCGCTGCCCCCCTTAGTGTCGCGCCCACCATACGGTGTCTTGGACTTGATTTCACAGCAGACCTGCGCCGCTCAGCGACTATCAATGGTAGACGCTTGCTACAGACAATCAGAGCAAATCTCGCAGATCACCGGCTACATGGTCTCGACGTTATCCAACGCGCGCAATACGTGAACATGTATCATGCTTCCCGTATACCACACGTGGCTCAAGTACTACCAGTCCCAAATCTCCTGGCGCGACGACTGTTGATGGCTTTCGGCTCCTTCGTCAGCTCGGGGATGTTATTCAAGGTGCAGTATGAATCCCTTGCACTGCCACGAGATCGTGGCGGGGTGGGACTCATCCACGTGCCGACTCGTGTCAAGGCACTATACGTCAGCTCCCAACTAAAACTTTGGCATCGTTGCCCGCTGAGCCTTACTAGCCCCCTGCTTCACAACTTTGCACCGGCCTCCTTGTCCGCCCCAGTACTGGTATCGACCATTCCAACCCCCTTTTATTACATCCAACGATTTTTCCTGGAGTTCAGTTATATCTACCGGTCCTTACCACTTACACGTTTGTACCTCACGAAAACAGTCTCCGAATTTTTACAACAGTGCCGCCCGTCCAACCTCATCGAACTTAAGTATCCACAGTACATGTGGCGACACATATGTAAGGCGATCCATGCGCGTTTTCTTGAATCAGACGTTCAATCAGCGTGGTACATCACCGTGAATGGCAAACAAGTTAACCGAGATCGTCTGCACCGCATCCATCTCGCCGATTCATCCCTCTGCACCCGCTGTGGAGTGGATGACACGGATGTCCACCGGTTCCACTGTGGCACAGTGTTCGACGTCTGGACACTTGCGCGGCGAATTTTGGCGTTTCTTACTCGCCAGACACCGGCTCAGATCGACGAACCGAACTGAATAGATCTGCTACCCAGAACCCACGCCTACGCCATGAGAAGACACGTTTGGTCGAGCTGGCATGCTGTAGGCGGATACACCTCAGGAGCTCCTGTAAGAACTGGTCTTTAACTACAAGTCGCACGACGACTTTATTTAAAAAAAAATTTCCTTATTTATTCCTCATAATTTGTTCTTAAAGGAAAAAGAAATTTGAATTTGGCTTTGAGAAAAAAAAATTGTTCCAAAAGATTGCTTCTTCGCCAACAAGACGAAGGAGACCAAAAAAAAAAAGAAAAAAAAAGTGTTCAGCGCGACAGAATGTCATACCTAACGGCCCGGGTTCGATTCCCGGCTGGGTCGGAGATTTTTTTCCACTCAGGGACTACGTGTTGCGTTGTTCTTAGTGTCATCATTTCATCCCCATCGATACGCAAGTCGCCAAAGTGGCGTCAACTCGAAAGACTTGCACCAGGCGAACAGTCTACCCGACGGGAGGTCCTAGCCACACGGCATTTCCATTTATCATAAACGAAACGTGAAAACAGCTAACTTGCTAGCTAGCTAACTGACCATGTGTTTCCGAACATACGTGAACTTTATGTATACCTTCACCTGTTCCATTGGCCAAAATTACGGTTTTCTACGCGAAGGCGTACAGTGACTTATTAGCCCACACTGGTATGTACTCACAAGGGAACCTTTCCATCGCACTCCCCTCAGATTTAGTTATAAGTTGGCACAGTGGATAGGCCTTGAAAAACTGAACACAGATCAATCGAGAAAACAGGAAGACGTTGTGTGGAACTATGAAAAAAAATAAACAAAATATACAAACTGAGTAGTCCATGCGCAGTTAATCAACATCAAGGATAGTGTGAAGTTAGGAGTGCCGTGGTTAGCGTGAGCAGCTGCGGAACGAGAAGTCCTTGGTCCAAGTCTTCCCTCGAGTGAAAAGTTTACTTTCTTTATTTTCGTAAAGTTATGATCTGTCCATTCGTTCATTGACGTCTCTGTTCACTGTAATAAGTTTAGTGTCTGTGTTTTGCGACCACACCGCAAAACCGTGCGATTAGTAGACGAAAGGACGTGCCTCTCCAATCCGAACCGAAAACATTTGATCGCAAGGTCATAGGTCAACCGATTCCTTCACAGGAAAACACGTCTGATATATTCTATACGACACTGGTGACGGCATGTGCTTCACATGAGAGGAATATGTTGTCGAGCCACCTAACTACTACACTTGGCGAATGGGTAAAAAGATTCTTCTACCTTGCCCGATTTAGGTTTTCTTGTGGATGTGATAATCACTCCCAAAAAAGTGATGAAAACATAAGAGTTCGTCACATAAACTGCAACAAATGAATGCAACAGTTTCACAGTCGCACAGTTTTCCCTGTGCTCTGTCAAAACATATGTTTTTAACGTTTTCAAATTTTTTCGTGTGTAGACCGTCAAATCCTGCATATGTCCAAGCAAATCTGAACATGTCCTGGAATTTTGGAGAGCAAAGTTGATTATGTGTGAGTGCCCGAATTTTGATAATTGTCTGAAAATAAAAAATTAAACTTTTCACTCGAGGGACGACTTGAACCAAGGACCTCTCGTTCCGCAGCTGCTCACGCCAACCACGGGACCACGGCGCTCGTGAGTTCACACTCTCCTTGATGTTACCTGTCTTGCGCATGGACTACTCAGTTTGTATATTTTGCTTATTTTTTTCATAGTCCCACACAACTTCTTCCTGTTTTCTCGATTTATCTGTGTTCAGTTTTTCAAGCCTATCCACTGTGCCAACTTATAACTAAATCTGAGGGTGGTGCGATGGGGAGGTTCCCTTGTCAGTAACAATAAGGTACACATCGCTCGTGAATAACAGCTCAAGATAGAAGCTTACGGTCTAAAACCCCAGCGGTGATCGTTTCTGAAATCTAACCCTCCTGCTGTTGACCTCTTTCCCTCTGACTAACATATCTCTCCAAACGCTATACGCTATGGAAGAGTGATTAATGGGTGGAAGGGAGGAGCTACCTGCTTGTGCTGTAAAAGGCACGAGCCAGACCAGACGCTGTTTTTTTTTTTTTGTGAGGAAGCGGCCGGAGAAATGTGTGGCGCCTGCGACTCGAGCGACGGCGGTCCGGCCTCTGGGGTGCGCTTCCGCTCCACCTACAGGAGCGCCGCAAGACGCCGAGGTCGTTCCCCCGGTGCCAGCTACATCCAGAGCTACCTGCGATTGCGTCACGGTACGCCGCCGCACGTGGCCGCGCCCGACCCAGATACACGGCGCGGCCGGAACTGCGGCACAACCCAGCCCGCCTGCGGAGGCGCGCCACATACGCTTGTCCGCCTCGCGACGCAACGGCCGCCGGGCCTGCTACATCACAACACTCTAAGTGCAACGTCCTATGTTGTTGTTTTGGTATCAGTTCTGCCACTGGTTTGATGCAGCTCTCCATGCTACTTCTTCATCTCCCAGTACTTACTGCAACCTACATCCTTCTGAATCTGCTTAGTGTATTAATCTCTTGGTCTCCCTCTACGATTTTTACCCTCCACGCTGACCTTCAATGCTAAATTTGTCATCGCCTGATGCCTCAGAACATGTCCTACCAACCGGTCCCTTGTTCTTGTCAAGTTGTGCCCCAATTCTTTTCAGTACCTCCTCATTAGTTATTTGATCTACCCATCTAACCTTCAGCATTCTTCTGTAGCACCACATTTCGAAACCTTCTATTCTCTTCTTGTCCTAACTATTTATCGTCCATGTTTCACTTCCATACATGGCTACACTCCATACAAATACATTCAGAAACGACTTCCTGACACTTAAATCAATACTCGATGTTAACAAATTTCTCTCCTTCAGAAACGCTTTCCTTGCCATTTTCAGTCTACATTTTATATCCTCTCTACTTCGACCATCATCAGTTACGTTGTTCCCCAAATATCAAAACTCCTTTACTACTTTAAGTGTCTCATTTCCTAATCTAATTCCTTCAGCATCACCCGACTTAATTCGACTACATTCCGTTATCCTCGTTTTGATTTTGTTGATGTTCATGTTACACCCTCCTTTCAAGACACTGTTCATTCCGTTCAACTGCTCTTCCAAGTCCTTTGCTATCTCTGACAGAATTACAATGTCATCGGCGAACCTCGAAGTTTTTATTTCATCTCCATAGATTTTAATACCTACCAATAATTCTTCTTTTGTTTCCTTTGCTGCTTGGTCAATATACAGATTGAATAACATCGGGGAGATGCTACAACCCTGTCTCACTCCCTTCCCAACCACTGCTTCCCTTTCATGCCCCTCGACTCTTATAACTGCCACCTTTAGAATTTGAAAGAGAGTATTACAGTCAATATTGTCAAAAGCTTTCTCTAAGTCTACAAATGTTAGAAACGTAGGTTTGCCTTTCCTTAATCTTTCTTCTGAGATAAGTCGTAAGGTCAGTATTGCCTCACGTGTTCCTATCCAGACTTCAAATGTTGACGTGTACCATTGCCTCTCTTAGTGTACCACGCCCACATCTTTTCCACGCGTCAACAGTGGAACAACATAATGACATATGCGTCTGATGTTTCAAACCTGTCCGATGAATTTTTATCTGCGAATAGCTGCCGCAATGCCGGCTGTTGACTTCGTTTCATTTATTTGGGCTTGGTCAAACTACCATTAAATAACAAACAATGTACGCAACCGACAAACACAAAAGTAACATAATATCACTTAGAAATAACATAGACGACAATTATACACCCAATCCACCGCAAAGAAATCAAAATAACACCTGTTAACGTGCCGCAGTCAGTATTTAACGTTTTCGCTCAAAAAAAAAAAGTTTCAAAAAGATTCACTCTATGTCACAAGACTGTATCTTTCCTCGAACGTGAAGACAGAAAGTTGGAGTAAATTTTACCTTTTAAACTGTCACGAACACACAAGGTGTTCGAAAATTTCTGCTACAAATATCTAGCACTTGCAGAGGCTGTGAGAGCAGCAGTGTGAAAACTTGTTTTCTGGATAGGTATGCAACAGGGTAATCATGGGTGGTGGGTGGTTAAGTCGGATCAACTGATGTCAATTGACATCCGACCTATTTATCTGATGTGGTTCGAGCCTCATTCACGTGTCTGTGACTGTTAGACCAACATGGTTGAGTACACAATTGCAGAATACACCGACATGATCCCTGTGTATGGCGAAGCTCACGCTAATGAAACAGCTGCTCGTCGCGTTTATCAATACACAACGCTCGTTACCCACAACGTCCGACTCCAGTGAATACCCTTTTCGCCAAAATTACGCAATGGCTTCGAGAAAGGATACCTTCACCCTGAGCAAGCGTGACGTTGGTACTCCAAGGAGACATGTCACATCCTAACTGGAAGGAGCCGCACTGTACCACGCTGAAGAGAATCCGACAACGAGTACTCGAGCAATGGCGTGTGCGATCGAGGTTGCTCACAACACCGCCTGGTATGTTCTGCATGAAATTACTTGTAACAGTGGTCGTGTTACCAACATGTTTTCAAATGATTGTAGCACGGAAACGATACGTTTCCGTTCATGGATTCCAGTACGCGATATTATCTAGTCAGCCTCCTCTACAAGTCCTAGAAGTTTGTGACGGGTGTTTTCGAACAACTTATTTGTGTACACCTATTACACGCCGAGATGAATTACTTGCAGTTACGAAGCGTGCAACTTCTTCGTGGATAGTTTAAAATTGTTTTGAAGCTGGTCTGTTAGCTGATTTTAAATAATCAAATTGTAAAATAGTGCACAAACACAAGAACAGAATGTAACTGCGTTTGGAGAAGTGTCGCACGTCGTGCAGAATATGATACTTTTAAGCGATAATTGCCAGAGATGTGTGTATTAATTTTAATTTTAAAAGGTGGGTATATTGACAACAAACTGCGAGTGCTTTAAGTTCTATTCGCAAAACCATGGACAAACAATCCCATGCCACAGCACTATCATAGTAAAATACCGTAAAATTAATTTAGTTAAAATGCAGAATCTGTAAGTGAACTGCAAAAATGTCACCCGACTCGTTGTTTATTTTCCTCTTCTTTACACACAGACAGATGCACGTCCTGTGATCGTGTGCAAACTTTCTATGGATGGACGAGTCCAATAGTAATCCAGAGTTCGATGTAGTAGTAAGTTGACCATAATTTTTCGTGATTGGTTCAAATGACTCTGAGCACCATGGGACTTAACATCTGCGGTCATCAGTCTCCTGTAACTGAGAACTACTTAAACCTAACTAACCTAAGGACATCACACACATCCATGCCCGAGGCAGGATTCGAACCTGTGACCGTAGCGGTCACGCGGTTCCAGACTGAAGTGCCTAAAACAGCTCGGCTACAGCGACCGGCGCTAAACAGTTAATCAACATAAAGAGACATAATATTTTACAAAGAACTAGAAGTTTTACTTGGCACCAGTTCTACTTTTCCAGTTCATTGGAAGGCCGGTAGGGGTCTCCGTTCGCTCGCTCGTTCATCTGGCTTTTCCCGCAATTGCCAGGGCGTGCGAGCACTGTCTTCTTTCGACAGGAAGGAGACGCATCGCATTGTGAGCTAAGTCGTCAAGAGTCTCTTAACAGCGATCTGGCTCAATTAAGCTTCAGCCGTAACGGCTGTACCGCTCTCGCATTGCACCATTGGCATCCAAGGTCTCTCACGACTGTTTTTCTTTTGGGAGGGTGGTGGATTTGTGAAAGACTCCGTCTCTATGCCTCCCCTTCCTACACCTCTGGATGAACTGCGACACAGCATAGCCACGCCACAGAATGCAGCAACTCCAGAAATTCTCGCAAAAGAAATTGACTATCTCTCGGTTCTTTGGTTCTAAGCGTAAATTTAATAAGCACTGCATTGTTATACGCTGATCAGCCAGAATATTATGACCGACTACCCAGTGACCCGTATGTCCACCTTTGGCACGGATAACAGCGACGCGTTGTGGCATGGAAGCAATGAGGCCTGGCACCACATCTCCACACACGAGTCACGTAATTACCGTAAATTCCGGGGAGGGCGGCGATGAGCTGTGATGCTACATTCTGTCACATCTCAGATGTGTTCGATCGGTTTCAGATCAGGCGAGTTGCAGGGCCAGCACAATTGGAACTCGCCACTATGTTCCTCGAACAACTCCTACACACTCCTGGCCTTGTGACGTGATGGATTATCTTGTTGAAAAATGCCACTGCCGTCGGAAAACATAACTGCCATGAATGGGGGTGTACGTGGTCTGCAGCCAGTGTACGATACTCCTTGGTCGTTATGGCACCTTACACGAGCTACACCGGACCATGGATGCCCACTTGAATGTTCCCCAGAGCACAAGGGAGCCGCCGCCAGCTCGTCTCCGTCCCACAGCACAAGTGTCATGGGGCTGTTCCACACGAAGACGGCGCATTCGCGCCCTTCCATCGGCATGCTGTAGAAGTTATCATCGCTATACATTGGCCGTGAGTGACTCATTTCCTTGTTTGCGTATTACTATGTCCTGACAGCGTTAACCGTACATATGTTACTAACTGACATTTAAATATAACGTATTTACCAAGAATAATTAGTTTTTGATGGATCCTCATTGTGCCGTTGGTTGAAACTGCATGCCCTCATAATACGCAAGTTACAATGAAACCTTCCCGTCTCCTCTCTCTCTCTCTCTCTCTCTCTCTCTCTCTCTCTATATATATATATATATATATATATATATATATTGTTACGCATCTTTCCCTTCTCCAATAACCTATGAAACCTTTCCTTAGGATTTCTATCTCTTGCTTAATAATAACAAATGAAATCTTCCCTTTGAAATTAATTCTCTTTCTTAATCTTCGCATACAAATTTAAGTGCTGCTTATTAAAAGTGATTTGCTGATTATTTCGACGAAACATAGAATGTGTCATCGTCGTGGCCCTCAGTCGTTACCTGTAATAACCCAAAACTGTTCCTTACCTTCTTTACTGTTACTGGATCGCCATCTGACTGATACATCGAACTGTGACATGAATATAGTTACTCTGTTTTACTATACTCTATGAGCTGCTGGTGGGCTGTCATAATAAGTGGCTGTAATTATTACCAAAGCTGACGTTATTCTTTAATAGCAAAGCTGACGTTATTCTTTAATTAATTTGACTGAAGTTACGTAATTCATAGTTAAACTTTTTCTTGACAACAATAAAATTTTGCAAATTTTTTGCGTTGATAGTTTTTGGTATGGATTATAATCAGTAATGCAATATTGCTGG